>NC_046977.1:16856610-17141610 GCF_009769545.1 Cyclopterus lumpus
AAAACCCTGTTGGCACAGTTCGTTAAAGACACAGAATCATGTTTTACAATTTCATTGAATTTTCTTGAATGTATAATATTAACACAGTTAATTGAATCAATACAAATCTGAAATCCGATCAATGACAATAAATCTATGTTACCGAGTATATGACATCAAGATAGATAACTTCCAATAACCTGGCAGATAAAAAAACACAATGATTTTTCTTTCTAAACATCTGACCATCTCGAAGTGCTATTTTGGGTATCTTTAGCTAATGTACAATACTGTTACTATACAAAGAGAACATTAAATATGAATTTTGCACACATGTAATTCTGTCAGAAGTCCATACGAATACACTCCACATTACAACTCATCGTTTTTCTCACTTTTAGTTTTCTGCTGTTCAGCAATAGGAATAACATTTCTGTCACTGGGCAGGTCACCTGGTAAGCTGAATATTGATTATTATAAAGAGCAGAAATTGTAGCATTTACAACTGGGAAGAAGAAAAAAAATCATTACAATGAAAACAAAAAAATGCCGTTTCATAAATCCTTGTTTCTTTTTTTAACGTCTTGCATGCCCTACATAAATGTGCGAAGATTTAAATCTGATAAACTGTTTTCTTTTCCTGAAATGATGAAAACTGGTACGGATTACACCTCTAAGTCAGTTTGAAAGGTGCTCAGACACCCCGACGAGTACAAACTTTCGGGTTAATGGGGAAAGATGGCGGCGCCAAAGATAGTTTCCCTCCAATGATGATGATATTTGCCCTTGACCTAAATTTATCGAACATTACAGATGTTGCCATAATCACCGCAATTATTTTCAATTTGCCGCCATCCCCTTTCTCCTTGGCGAATTAGAGCGGACTCCAAATGAACAAGACTGTCCCCATGAATTTTAAGTGTCATTCCCACTGTTAAGATTAGATGACCAGCGGGTTACCTTTTCCCCTGTTCAGACTTTCTAAAAGTCTTTAGCTCACCAGGGAGGGGGGGGGGGGGGGATATGTAAGATTAGTTATGCAATGTCAATTACATCAGTCATCAGTTATGCCACAGTGCACATTAGATTAGCTCTGAGTTCTGGTGGGGGTATTCTTCCTGACCTTCCACGTTATTTTTATTTTTCTGGGGGGGGGGGGGGGTTCTGGGCCAGAGAGCGGCTCAAGGGTGCAGGGGGGGGGGTTCTGTGTCAGGGAGGCACGGTGTCAGGTCCTCTCTGAGCTCCAGGGACAGAAACCGAAGTGGACAGCTGCCGATGTCTGAATGCACCGGCACACGGGAAGCGGCTAAGAGACGCGCTCACTGTCCACCGGCATTAGTATGAGTGACACTCTCGCCACCTTCAGAGCCGCGCGGACAGGCATCTCCATGTCAGGAAAGGAAATGATACTGGGCTACAGGTGGGTGGTGCAGACACGCAAGGCCACCGCGGCCTATAGGGAAGGGGATGGGCTAGCCATGGACCTATTATGCCATGATGAGATCCAAGCCCACAGGCACACGCTGAGGCCGTGGCCCTGGTTAACACACAGGACTCTCTTCCTGAGCGAGTATCAAAAGGCCTTGGCAGGCAGAGGAGGTAGCCAAGATCTATAGTGGAGGAGACCTCGCATCTTTCCCAGAGTTCTGATGCTGAGTGCTGATGCTCAGGGGTTTAATGTTTGCCATGTTCACATTAGTCATAGTTTAGCGTATTAGTGTGCTCTCATTTGCTAATTAGGAAGAAACACAATATACTGCTGAGGATGATGGGGATGTCATTAGTTGGAGCAGGGTCGTCCTTTAATCAAAGGAACGGCGGTTCGATCCCCGGCTCCGCTCGTCGATGTCGATGCATCTTTGGGCAAGACACTTAACCCCAAATTGCTCCCGTAGCAAAGTAGCGGTGTGTGAATGTTATATTACTCCTGATGGGCAGGAGGCACCTTAGTCCCTGCCATCAGTGTGTAAATGGATGTGAATGATGACATGTAGTGTCGAGAGACGAGAAAAAGCGCAGTACATTTACCATTTGAGATGAAGAGTCAAAAGATTAACAGAGTTGTCACACAATTAATGCCACGAGGACCATAAATGTCTATCAGATTTCATTGCATCCTGTCCAACAGTTAGGACATTTCACACAAATCACTAGTGTCAATCTCATGGGGACTAATGGAGGTGGACCGACCAACGTTTCCATCTCCAGAGACGCCAACTCTGGGGGGGGGGGGGGGGGGGGCTTCGACCATTCTTTCAAAAGTCTGTACTGCCAGTTACATTGTTTTTTAAATAAAGATTTTCATTCCAAGCGAGCTTTGGGTAACATTTCTTCTCAAAGTAACTTGTTGCAATACAATGTTAACTTTTAATGTTACAGCGTTATCTACTGAGAAAAGTCACTCGATACGTGTCAAGTGGGTAAAGTACAACTTTCAAGAGGCGATGTGAGGGCAAAACATCCGGTCTGTGAAGCATAAAATCCTCAAAAATGTCTATTGCCTCAGGAGAGGAAGAGGGCTTTTCTCCCGAGTAAGTCGTCATACTAAATTGCCTACCTTTTCTCTACCCTCCCAGAAACCTGAGCTGAGGTTTGCTCTGCTTGCATCATCCATCCATTCTCTGTAAATACACGGGTTTATTGATTGAAAACAGCCAGAGTGAGGACTCATCCCTTGATCCAACCCCCCCACCCCCAAACCCCCCTTCCTCCACAGTCAGGTCATTAATCTTACCGTTATTGGAGAAACTCACTGACATCCCTCCATAAAATGGCACTTAATTTATGCATTATTTATGCCTCATTTATGTGCTCAGGTCCTCCAACTATTTATCAAATGTCCCCTCTTATGTCAAAACATGGAAATTGAGCGCCGTTACTCATGATGCTCGCCGCGAACACGTCAGTGGACAGGAAGTCACCGGAGACCTCCACTCACTGTCGCAGGACACGTCTCGCCCGGACAACTGCGTGGCAGGAAGAGCCGCTCTTCAGCTACCTGGCCATTTCTCCCCCATACAATTAAAGATTATTTCTTTCTCTTTGTTTCTTTTGGAGTTCTGTTTGCATGCACCCGTTCTCCGCCCAAGCTAAATAATGTGTGATTCCTGCAGTGGAAACACTTTGAACTTTGAGTCACGCTGACTGTGCGCAACATTGCAGCGTTGTGTGCGTGTGACGAGCCAGAAAACGAAGCTGCTCCATCCTCTCCATCCTCTCCGCCTCCCCCCATCCCCCTCCTCCCTCCCTCCCTCCCTATCTTCCCCGCATCGCCCCTGAGGCTCGGTGCGTCACACTCCACAGAGCACCCAGACGCACTCACCTGTGCTGCCACTGCAGCCACGCATCACCAGCCAGCATCCCGATACCCCCTCCGGATAACCTCCGCGACCTCAGCTGTCGCTTCTCGGCCGTCAGTCAGAGCTCGACTCCGACTGAGAGGCGGTCACCGACACATTCCACTCGGGCTTCTTCACGAGGCCTCACCATAAAAGGCTCAGGAATTTGTCGGTGGGAGATAGTTAGAAATGGAGGCTAAAGAAAGAGGACGGATATTATTTGAGGGCAGATTGATGAATACATCCTCGCAGGGTTTTTGAACAAAACATTTTTATTGCATATTTCATACTGCAGCAAAGTGAGAGGCAGAAAACGGCAGCACTCATATGCCTGTTTCTCCCCCCCTCCCCCGCCCGACCCACAATTTAATAACCTCCGATCAATTTCTGAACCCACCATGACCTGCTTCATTAACACCTAGGGCGCTGAAGCATTTTCTTGTTTTGCACGCCATTTGCTTATGGTATCTTTGTATAATCTATTTTTTTTTCTGTTTTGCAGTGTGTTGTATTCCCTATTGGCTACGCTGTTATATCCTCCAATACACCTTTTAATTTATGACTTAAAATTTGAGCTTGAGTTTTCTCAGGGCTTGGAGTTTTAAAAACAGTTGTTTTCATGAAATGCGAGGTGTCGAATGGTAGTTAGTAACCGGGATTTGGTTATGAGCAAACTAAGGATACGTTTGCGAGTCCAAAACGGGCCATTATCATGGCTTAACATTGCATAATAATAAATAATAATAATGCATTCTATTTGTACTCTTCATCCAAGAATCTCAGAGTGCATTATAGGTTCTTGTAGAAATTAAATAAAGCTGAAAGAAATCCGTGCGAGACTTGATCCTTCACAGATTTGACTGTCAGCTCCGGCTTTGACCCGCCCCTCCTGCCCACATACACAGATCCATAAGGTCCTTTTACAGAAGCAAGGGTTCCAATTTGTCTGCTTCCCCCAGGAGTATGAATCAATGATGAGAGGACTTAACTCTGCCATGGGGGTCTCTCCCTCAGCAGATGACGCATCTGCATCTTATATAAACTGCAGCAGATGTGGGAGCACTTACAGCACTTGCCCGGCATAAAAATGACATAAAGCAGAGGGTAGCAAGGGCACAGATGGCTCCTTTTTGAAGGAAGAAAGCATCTGTTTATATGTTTGCTTCTCGTTCTCCGCCGTCTAGTTTTAATGATGGATGTTTCCACGTTAGCACGCACGTTAGGATCTCGGCGTGACATGAACACACGAGGCAGCCGCTTGCTTTCAATGATGAGGAATCCGGACTAAAGATCTACGTTTGCACCATTATGACATCCCAAATCGTATCTTGTATTCATAATTATATCCGATGCATATCAATGTGCTGATTTGAGAGCATTTTGGTCTCCATTGACATTCAAATGTTTAGCTGTGATTTTGTAGTGCTAATGTCACCAGTTACCTTTGGACACCCACAGCTGTGACACTGACAACTGAACGATCAGAGTTGTGAGTGTATTATAATGTATAATGGGATTGTTTTTGAGATTTTGTTTTGCAAAGCCGTCATTTCATTGTCTTTTTGTGTTGCAATGTGAAGGGTCGGGATAACCGGGATTGGTGAAGAGCTGATTAAACAAGTTTTGTTTAATCAGCTCTTCACCAATAGTTATGATGGCTACAATTTGACCAGTTTAAAGGGTCAAGACGTTATGAGTGGTGGATGGTTTGTGGACTACGGTTTTGAAGCCTCGAGTTCGGGATTTTGTGCGTCGCCAAATATGTTTTTTGGCGGACGCCATCTTGGTTTATTGAAACGAGAAGCAACGAGAGGGTGGAGCTAAGTACAACCAAACGCTGGATAAAAGATATTTTTAGGTGACAAATCAACTTTCATGAACTGAAAATTGTGAAAGAGTGAAAGTTATAGCAACCCCCAAACCGGACAACACTATGGTGGCGACCTGTCAATGACAAAGGTGGCTACGCCCCAAAAGGATTTTAGACATTTCCGCATTGGCTTTACTTTTCAGACCTGGAGGTTGTGGCCTGGGTTACAAGCAGAATGCATCCAGTGGAAAATATTATGATTATGGGAGGATGATGATGATGATAATTGAGATCAGAGAGAAAAAGTTAGATATATACTATGCTATATATGCTATACTACCTATACCAAGATGTAGAGGTAATACACTGGAAATGTGTAGGAAATCAGTTTGTATAGGATAACAAAAAAAAATAAAATACTGTATCAGTGAAAGGAATAATCAAATTCAGTATGAAATATGTTGACAGTGGCCAAGATAGTAATTCCCAAAAGCATCGTTGGCAAGATAAAAAGTCCCCTAAGTGTTGGTTTGGCCATACTTTTATTATTAAGTATCTCCTTGATCAAAGCAAGGAGAAATATGACTGAACTGAATGTGCTCGTGCCCTCTAGCCTTGGGCCTATTTATTAATACGCATTACTCTTTAATGTCTCTTAGTAAATAATGTATTGGAATTGTGACAATATGCAACTCGGCCATTACCTGCCGGCCATCAGATTGATGGCAGAGGCCAGCGCAGACCTTGGCCCCGTGATGACAACATTCGGCTATAAATTAAAGCTTCGATGCTAACTGTGAGAATTTATAATGCGAGCAACACAGGAGACAATAAGAGCACCGTGTGCAGCTCCTCCTGCACGGGGCTGAGGTGGAAACTGAGCTCACCGTACGTCTACATTTCACCCCCGAAGTGGCTTCCGCTTCTGAATTCATTAGGCTTTTTTTTTCATATTTGAAAGAATTCATGGTAACATACTGTGCAGTTTGTCAGATATCATTCAAAAGCAATTATCATTGTGACCATTTTCCTAGAAATTACTGACCGGACAAATGTATTTTCATGGACAGTTTATAATTTGTTACACATTTTTTCACATATTCACGGTATCAACATGCAATAAGTCGATAGCACACAAACATTTACATATTTTGGGATTTTTATAGCGACAGGAAATCATAAAATGTGGACAATGTTGGATGCCAATAATTTATAATAATAATATTTTTTGGAAAATGTTCAGACATTTTTAAATACATTTAAGTTGTGATCTTTTTTTGGGAGGGGTTCCAACGTTTTTCTTTAGCTGTCTCAACTTTATTCACAACTAACAGTATGTTAGCAGCTCCTGCATAATGTGTGCATCATCATAACTGATAGGTATCATTGTGTCAAGCTAAGTTGTAATATAAACGTAAAGATCCATTAATCATCTTTTAAAAATAACTTTCATTCAATAACTGTTGCACAAACAGCAAGGCCAGAGATGCTCGTATTTCTTTCAATATATTTTCTTTCCACATTTAATTTCATATTCAACCTGACCATATTTTGTTATTGACTGCCGATGCCCTTGCACACCACTCAAAACCTCGCCAGCTTTCAAATCTCATATTTGAATACTCGAGCGGACCACCATGTGGGTGTCACAGCCGTGACTCATGTCCTTTTTTTGTCTGTTGTGTCCCCGGTTCATTCCCTGTTACCTGTGTGTGTGTGTGTGTGTGTGTGTGTGTGTGTGTGTGTGTGCCGTGGGCGTGGCTTCCGGCACCTGGTCTCATCTCCACCCCTGCACGTCATCTCCAGCACGTGTCTTCAATCATATCATCAGATCCTTCCTGTTAACACACCCCAGCTTCCCTCTCTCCAGTTGCCAGATTATTTCACCATTTCCAGTGGTACTTAGACTCTCGGCCTCTCTAGGAGTTTGGTTACTCTCTTACTTTACATTGTGTTTGACTTCTTACTAACCCTTGTTCCCTCTGCTCAGGATTCCTGAGCCTGCACTCCTGCTCAGCTGCCGCCACCCACGCCACCTCACCGCTCTGCCACCTCACCGCTCTGCCACCTCACCGCTCTGCCACCTCACCGCTCTGCCACGCCACCTCACCGCTCTGCCACCTCACCACTCTGCCACCTCACCGCTCTGCCACGCCACCTCATCGCTCTGCCGCTCTGCCACCTCACCGCTCTGCCACCTCATCGCTACGCCACCTCACCGCTCTGCCACCTCATCGCTCTGCCACCTCATCGCTCTGCCACCTCATCGCTCTGCCACCTCACCGCTCTGCCACCTCACCGCTCTGCCACGCCACCTCATCGCTACGCCACCTCACCGCTCTGCCACCTCACCGCTCTGCCACCTCACCGCTCTGCCTCCTCACCGCTCTGCCACCTCATCGCTCTGCCACCTCATCGCTCTGCCACCTCACCGCTCTGCCACCTCACCGCTCTGCCACCTCACCGCTCTGCCACGCCACCTCACCGCTCTGCCACGCCACCTCACCGCTCTGCCACCTCATCACTCTGCCACCTCACCGCTCTGCCACCTCATCGCTACGCCACCTCACCGCTCTGCCACCTCATCGCTCTGCCACCTCATCGCTCTGCCACCTCACCGCTCTGCCACCTCACCGCTCTGCCACGCCACCTCACCGCTCTGCCACCTCACCGCTCTGCCACGCCACCTCACCGCTCTGCCACCTCACCGCTCTGCCACGCCACCTCACCGCTCTGCCACCTCACCGCTCTGCCACCTCACCGCTCTGCCACCTCACCGCTCTGCCACGCCACCTCATCGCTCTGCCGCTCTGCCACCTCACCGCTCTGCCGCTCTGCCACCTCACCGCTCTGCCACCTCATCGCTACGCCACCTCACCGCTCTGCCACCTCATCGCTCTGCCACCTCATCGCTCTGCCACCTCACCGCTCTGCCACCTCACCGCTCTGCCACGCCACCTCACCGCTCTGCCACCTCACTGCTCTGCCACCTCACCGCTCTGCCACGCCACCTCACCGCTCTGCCATGCCACCTCACCGCTCTGCCACCTCACCGCTCTGCCACCTCACCGCTCTGCCTCCTCACCGCTCTGCCACCTCATCGCTCTGCCACCTCATCGCTCTGCCACCTCACCGCTCTGCCACCTCACCGCTCTGCCACCTCACCGCTCTGCCACGCCACCTCACCGCTCTGCCACGCCACCTCACCGCTCTGCCACCTCATCACTCTGCCACCTCACCGCTCTGCCACCTCACCGCTCTGCCGCTCTGCCACCTCACCGCTCTGCCACACCACCTCACCGCTCTGCCACGCCACCTCATCACTTTGCCACCTCACCGCTCTGCCACCTCATCGCTCTGCCACCTCACCGCTCTGCCACGCCAACTCACCGCTCTGCCACCTCACCTCCTGTCCTACCATCTCATCAGTGTTCCGTCAATAAAACCCATGACCTTGCCATCTCCGGGTCTGCACTTGGTTCCGGCCAAGACGGAACCCTTAGAGTGGGTTCGGCAATAAATTAAAGCTTCGATGCCAACTGTGAGAATTTATAATGCGAGCAACACAGGAGACAATAAGAGCACCGTGTGCAGCTCCTTCTGCACGGGGCTGAGGTGGAAACTGAGCTCACCGTACGTCTACATTTCACCCCATTGTATTTGAAACATTGTATACATTTTTTATTATAAAACTGTGCCATGAACAAGTGTGGGCTGGCATCAAATATTGTGTGCAATAATTCTGTGTGAAAAAAGACAAGACTTCTGATCTTTAATTAAAATAAAAAAAATATATATTTATATATATATATGAAGCCGTAGAAACTTCAATTTTCAATTCAATTCAATTCAGTTTATTTTGTATAGCCCAATATCACAAATTACAAATTTGCCTCAGAGGGCTTTACAATCTGTACACATACGACATCCCTGTCCCAGGACCTCACATCGAATCAGGAAAAACTCCCCAAAAATAACCTTTGACAGGGAAAAAAGTGAAGAAACCTTCAGGAGAGCAACAGAGGAGGATCCCTCTCCCCGGATGGACAGAAGCAATAGATGTCATGTGTACAGAATGAACACATGACAGCACAGTATAACCTTCTTTCTGGATATGAGCTTTAATTTTGGTCCATTTATATCTACAACATATGAAAAGTACCCTTCTAATTATAGGTCATAGGAAATAAGTGTGGTAGCCTTATGTCTGTCACAGGAAGTGAGGTACGACACGAGCGACGCAGGTTAAGTGACGTAATATGTATTTAGGATCCATTATTCAAAGTCTAGTGGTATAATTACAACTGAGAAAGTCCAATAGGGCGGTCGGGTCAGTTGGTGTATTCCAAGGGTTCCATGCACAGATCTCAAGGTTCTATGCTCTGACCTCAGGGTTCTATGCCCTGAACTCAGGGTTCTATGCTCTGAACTCAAGGTTCTATGCTCTGACTTTAGGGTTAGAGGCTCTGACCTCAGGGTTCTATGCCCTGAACTCAGGGTTCTATGCTCTGAACTCAAGGTTCTATGCTCTGACTTTAGGGTTAGAGGCTCTGACCTCAGGGTTCTATGCTCTGATCTCAGGGTTCTATGCTCTGAACTCAGGGTTCTCTGATCTCAGGGTTCTCCAATTTCAGGGTTCTTTGCTCTGATCTCAGGTGTTGAGTGATCACAGAAAAATATGAAAGTCTAAAAGTATACTCACTTAAACCTAACCAGTATAGACACTATACATTGCTATATGTTGTATAATCCTTTCTGTATGATGGGTATTATGTAACCTATCCTTTGTAATAGGATCATGAAACTCATAGTACCGTATAAGGCAACAATCCTCCCGTAATCGACTATAGAATACAGGATGAATTACAACTGTGTGACACGTGCAGATGAGAGAAGGGGTACGCTGCGTCTGTGGAGTATGTAAGGTGCTGCCCAGAGAAGAATAATTCAGATTTCTTTTGCCTAAAGCTCCCTGAGAGGAGACTGAAAATCCCCATTTCTTTAGGGAAACTGGACTTAACGGACCTTTACCAGAATAGGAGAAAAATGGGCTGGGACAGATTCAGGAAGAAACTTCTGCTATCAGAAGACTTGTTGTATGTGGCATTAACTTGAAATTGTTGGATATGATTGTTGTGTGAAAAACTTTAAGAAAAACCACAGCCTTACCATTCAGTAAGGGAACTGGGACCAAAACTAAAGACATTAGTTCTTTAGCACAATTCAATTCAATTCAGTTAATTTTGTATAGCCCAATATCACAAATTACAAATTTGCCTCAGAGGGCTTTACAATCTGTACACATACGACATCCCTGTCCCAGGACCTCACATCGGATCAGGAAAAACTCCCCAAAATAGATGTCATGTGTAAGCAATAGATGTCATGTGTAACTGATTTCAATAAGAATGTGAGAGGAAACATTAACATGTGACAGCCAAGTGCGGGCTGCGTTGGCATTGAGCGCTGAGCTCAGAAGCAGGAGAGAGACAAGAGATCTGGATTATGTATTCGGTGGGCATCAAGGCTGGCTGGCAGGGGGTTGGCGAGAGCATCTGTTGTTAGTGTAATGAGAGGGCCCCCTCTCATCTTACACACTCTCATCATTACCCGCGTTTAATTGGAGACGTCCCACCCCGGTAGTCCTGAGGCTGCTCAAGTCAGATAGAGGGTGGGTGGGGGATAAACAATGTGGGGGCAGGCCACAGCAGAACGTGGGTGGACGCGACCACTCTGCGAGCAGATGATCTCACGAGCCACGGGATGGCAGTGAACCCGCTCTGGGTGAAGATGCACTCCTGCGCGGCGAGTTGCTGCTGGATTGCACGAAAAAAAGAAAAAAGAAAATGAAAAAGAAAGATGTGAGGATGCAAACTCTTTCAGCCTAAATGCATTATTTATTAGAATAAAACCGAGGGTCTGACAAGGCTGTCCGGTCTCTCTGTGATGAAGAAAGCCTCGTAGCGAAACAATATCAGAGCCAAAACGAGTGTGACACTTCACCCGTGTAACATGTACCGAGTTCTTCGTCTGTCCCACTGCTTCAACGTTTACACATGTGGCATTTCAATGTTTGGCTGATTTCTTTTGTTCTTAAAAAGTACAATTCCATATGGACAATGCCTGCAGACAAGGGTGTAGTCCTTTTCTTTTCTTTTTTTTACTTCATTGAAGTCTATAAAACACGTGACATCAATGTCACTTTGTGAGTCATCATATTTATTGCACTTTGGATGGTATTATATTATCTTTGCACAGTAATATAATTTTAATTTGTGTAACTCTGGTTCTGTGTGTTAAGTTTGTGTTAGATCTTTAAAGAACGTTCGTTCTTTTTATACCCTATCCTATCGTCTAAGGGTCCAAAAATACGAGGAAACACAAATCTTTCCCAAATCCACGAGTGTGGAGTGCTAAATGTGACTTCATCAAGTATAATGTGTGGAGCTGCTCCATAGACTTCCGAATTCAGAGATGTAATGGATGACGCAAAGCACCCAGGGGAGTAACATACATGAGCACATTTTTCTGCTCCAACACAATCCCTTTAATTGTCTGTGGAGAAGCTCAAAACTTTATTTTTGATGACATCACACATTTGAGTCTCACTTGTCTGGTTTCTGGATTTGAGAGGGAGAGTCACTCGTGTTCAGACTGATTAGACTTTCTTACGCCGTGAAAATAACATTGGAAATGTTTAATGGCGGTGGTGTTCACCTTTAACGTCTTCAATTTTAATTACTGCCAGGCCAAACATGAAACAGTTTTGAATGTTAAGCAAGAACACACACATTTTCTTCATACAATTTTCATACAAATTCTTTTTTTCCTCCCCTTTCTAGTTCTTATGTTCCCTGACACAATTGACTCATAAGCATAACTGGTTTTTAATTGATCATGTTTTCTTTATTAATTTTGAGACGTTACAGCTCATTATCTTCACATACGGACTCAGAAACTTGTGCAAACACCGTAAAAAAATGTAATTAATAAATTGGTAAGACTGCATACTGTTAAGCAAATGGATGCAAATATGGTGATCAATATGGTGATTAATATGGTGTCATCTACGCAGCCGGACGGCTTTTACGGGCAATCCGCTAACAATGGCATGTGGCGATTCTGTTATTTTAAACCTTTCACCAAGCTTCATTACTCAGCTGGACTATTATTTACTCGTGCTAATTTTCCACATCATTGCCAAAGTTTTATTACAAGCAGACACCCGCCATCCCGGGCAGAACATCTATATTGGCGTTGTGGGATTTAAAATTGTTCTGGATGTGCTTAGTATGGACAATTTGACGGTGATCCTCCCGGGTTAAACTTTCGGGAAGCCCCGAGCAAAGTGACACAGGATAATTACGCAGGCATGAAGGAGGGCATCTACGAATTTATCATTGGAATTTATCATGACTGTTAGCTCAGAGAGGACATATTATCATACGCTTGGCTCATCAGTCCGTGTAAGGGAGTGTTTACGTCTAAAAGCGTGTCCATCTTTTTATCCGCGGTATTCAGGAGGTTGCACTCTTCTCGCTCCCAAAACCCGTTTCCCGCGATGATGATGATGATGATGATGGGGCAGTAATCAAGCAGTCAAAATGGATCAATGGACTTTGAGCACTGGGAATCCCTCACGGTAGCTTTAATGCTCTATTTGTCAGAGTCAGCTTGGATGGGGGTGAAATAGTCCGTGGCAACGCTCAGGGTAACCCTGCAAACATACATTGTTCCTCTATTCATTTACTCCACTCATATTTACAGTAGACAGAAAAGACATCTGCCAACTCTGATTGGTCGTTCCTCCTCACATGACATGCGGTGCACAACGTAGCCTTTCCGGAAGTCAAACTAATTTTATCTCAGGGGTCCTGCCATTGCACCTTGAAAATCCGTCGCTTGCAAGTCCCGTCTCACTCTCGCTTGTGTGCCCGCCTGCTGCTCATCTACGTTGACAACAATAGATTTGACGGCCCAGAAACGGAGGCATGTGGACATAACCATGTGGGTGGTATTGTTGCGATCTGCCCCTGGCTTTAAATTAATTGATTTAATAAAATAAATACATTTGTGGATAATATAATTTTCAGTGATATAAGTAAATGAATAAATAAATACACTAATTAAAATACGCAATCTTTTTTATTATTTTTTATAATGAATCTTAGGTAACTAATTTCTTATATGCATTTTTGTTGCAATGTTCTAATAGTGTAATCAATTTGATTCTTCTGTAACCTGGCAGGAGCTCCTTGCCATCTCTGTGGCAATCATTGGCACCTTTGTGTACATGTGGTGGACACAAGACCTGAGTGGAATTCAGATTACAAAACATCAACTTTAAAAACTAATTCATTTGTGGTTGAAAACTAAAAACAAATTCATTTTTTTTTTTTTATCTTGATGGAATGACTCACCTCTCTTCATACATCGTCCCATCTGACAAGCAGCAGAATTGGAAGTTTTATCTCCCTCGTTAAAAATTCACCCCTTGACCCCTTCGACGTCCCGTGTTCCTTGAGGACAGTTAAAGAGACGCTGAGTCAGGCGGGCGTTGGAGGTGACAAATGTTTCTCCATTGATGTTGTGCAGATGATTTACAAGCCCAGTTAACCGGGGAGGTCTGCCAGACAGGTACTGGATGTGGGCGGGTGAGTTTGTGTGTGTGAGTTTGTGTGTGTGAGTTTGTGTGCGTGAGTTTGTGTGTGTGAGTTTGTGTCCACGCAGAAGAAAGATGCTTATAAATCAGTCTCACCAATTTTGGTTTGAAATTGAGCTATATATATATATACATATATGTGTCATATACATATATACATATATATATACACATATATATATACATATACACATATATATGTATGTATATGTGTATATATATACATACACACACACATGTATATATACATATATATACACATATATATATATATATATATACATATATATATATACATATACGTATATATATACACGTATATATACACATATACATATATATATATATATATATATATATATAGAAAGAAAGAGTATGAGAGAGTGGGGGGACCCCCAGACCAGATAATAAAATAAGTATGTTACATAACTTACGTACATAGCATTAGTTAAGTGTCAGTTACGTGGGAAAAGTAAGGTAAAATAAGTCAACATTGACCTGGTGTCACACGGGATACACAACAGTGGTTACAGTGTGGAACTCCGGAGTATGTTTGACTCGTCCATCTACCCTTACGCAGACTTTCTTTGAGTTTATTCTACCAGTTGCTCCGCTCGTCTAATACTGACGTCCGTGTGTTTGAATTGGAGCGAGCTGAAAGGCTGGAGGCAGGGTATGGAGGCAGGGCATGGAGGCAGGGCATGGAGGCAGGGCATGGTGGCAGGGAATGGAGGCAGGGCATGGAGGCATGGAGGCAGGGCATGGAGGCAGGGCATGGAGGCAGGGTATGGAGGCCGGGCATGGAGGCAGGGCCGGAGGCAGGGTATGGAGGCCGGGCATGGAGGCCGGGCATGGAGGCCGGGCATGGAGGCCGGGCATGGAGGCAGGGCATGCCTCCGTGCGTCGATATCAGACTCAGAGGGGCACTGACCAAGAGTTGCTATTTTTGACGTAATTTTTGTTACATACTTAAACGTTTTTATTATCCGTGTTATATTTCTAGATTTGATCTCCACCTCTGCAGGTTTCATCTTCCACCTTGATTGGTTGCCAAGCCCAAGAGGCCAGGCCTATGTAAGGCCGGTCTATTGTAATGTGAGCCATGATGAACAAAGAACGATAACCCTCATTCCTCGAGTAATTTTTGTACATTATTTTTTACATTTCATTTAGCTGACGCTTTTATCCAAAGGCAACTTTGAATCATACATTATCAAACCGTAGCCACAGCTACAGGGTGGAATTGTGATTGAGATAGAGTCAAACTAACCAGAGTTTCACTTAAGGCACGGGTCCTTTCTTGCGTTAGCAATCAAGGCATTTAACTCACGGTGTGGCCAGTTTGATGTCATGAGAACAAGCAAAATACCAGAACTATGGGTCCTACTAATGGGAGAAATTGCTATGCTTAATGAAGGGTCCTTACTTCATGGATGGAGGATGGATGAATAGATGGACGAATTAATGGAGGATAGATGGATGTATGGATAGATGGATGGAAGAAAAAGGTGTTCCACAATTCGTAGCACAAATCGTAGCACCCCTTCAACAGGAATGTTTGAGCATAAGCAAATACTTTAGTGTTTCACTGGCAACAGCATCATAGCTTTAAATAATAAGCTACTCTTTAGTAAAGCAGCAATGAAAGCAAGCACTTGCCAGAGTATGAATTCAAAAAGGAAATGATCGCTGAAGGGTTGTTTTTGATCCATCACTGCCAACTTCTTTTAATATTAAAATGTCATGCCACTTTCTTCCTTTAGTAGCTGAAGGAGCAGCGGATATTCAGATACTAAGAAGTATAAATCAACGGGGGGGGGGGGGGGGGTTTAATACTTTAACTATTTTTTTTTTTTATGTTTATGTTCCAACGGTGAACTTTTCTCAGAGAGCAAGCTGGGGTTGATAGCCTCCAAAATGGCACTGAAGCCAATGGGAATATCTCTGGAGCTGGAGGGTGGTGTTTAATGAGAAAAAAAAGTATTAATACAAAGACTGATAACTCCCTGATGATCAATGAGCTAATCCCAGATGTCTGTGGAGGAGGTAAAGGCTGCATCACAACAGACAAATGTCTTCATGTGCATGAATAATAGAGATGATTTATTAAAGTCTACTCCAAACACCTCAGCCTCATTTAAGGAGTGTGTTGGAAAGCAGTTCGGTGGGATTGATCAGATATTAGGGTGTGTGCGTATGCACAAAATTTAAAAATAATGTTTACTTCCATTTTGAAGGAATTTTGCTAAAATGTTATGCACTGTTCCAATATATTAGCATAATACAATGACATGCAAATCCATCCACTGTAGCAAGTAGACCATAATGTATTATGCAAAGATACTTAAGAGGATGTGACCAGTTTAAATAATTAATCAAGTACTAGTAACACTCATATGTTATGGCATTTCCTTGCTGCTTCCCACAGAAGATGACGTTTGATCTCTTAAATGACTGAATGTGTCTCTTGAGGATTGGTGGCACCAGGTCTTCCTGCATTCAAATTCAGTTTGTGTGCTAATTAGCAATTTACTAAATAAGGTTGCGCCTTTATAATAAACGTCTGTGTTGATAACGATTTTGCTGACGTGTACAAGACCAGAATGTATGGCTATCAAGACTAAGGCATGGGGAGACCAAGTCAAGACCAAGACCAGAGTGAGACCCATACTGCATGACACCCCTGAGATTAAATGTGGAACATGCAAACCATAGGCGATCCTCAAATTTAAAAAAATCCACATTCCCATAAAAACAAAAAACACAGAAAAAAGAAGATTCCTCCTCATTGACCTCTCTTACTGCCAAATATATACTGTGCGTATGTGTATGTATACGTGCACCATGAGAAATGTCTTGATAAGATCAAAAATTATTGGATCGGTGAATTTATTTTTTTGAATGAGCAATCACATTTTTAAAGACGTTAACACATAAATGGGACACAGAAGTTTTGGTCCTGATACATGATCAAATTAAACCTAGTTATATTAGGTTTCATTTGTAACAAGAAGTAGAATGCACTTTGTACACATTGGAAAGATGTAGAAGCAACTGCTGCAATCATTTATTAAAAAAATCAATCTGCCATCTTTTTAGCAATATGAGAGATTATCCACAAGTACAGAGTAGACGGAAGCAGCAGAATTACAATATAGAGAAACAGAAATACAGTATACAACTGATACTGTAACAGCTGGTAGCCCCAAGGAGTCCCTGTGGCATATGACTGTCTAACCAGGTGTGCAATAAGTTACTCAGTTTCAATCAAAGTGTGAATGTATATAGAGAGAAATTTGTTCATGTATTCTTTTAGTCTCAATGTTCAGTCACCTTTTCTATGCAAATTGAAAATGTGCATCAGGCAGGAGAAAGGAAATGAACCCACTGTCAGGATGTGTGCCTTTTTATTGGAAGTCCTTGATTGATGGTGGTCTTAGTGGACAGGGTCTCGATAGAGATACCGTGTTTGTCATCCTAGAAGAGCGGCGAAGGATTCTCGTGTCCCTGAGACCTCAAAAGGCCCCCAGTGGACCACAGCTTTATTCAGGCCTGTTGGCAGATCTCCCAAAGCCTCTGCATAGTTGATATAAGGCCCGACTATCTGCTCTGACATCTGCTTATTAACATCTAGCGTGTTGGTCCTGTGCTCCATGTCTGTCTTTACTTTTCCCTCTGCTCCCTTCACTACCTTGTGTAACCGTACGCGGAGGGCTGTTTCACTTATCGGAGAGGACATGAATCCACAAAGCTGCTAGAGGCAAGGTCTTCATCACAAGCTCATTTCTCATCACTTTATATGAAGTCAGCGGTCTGAACTTGATAATTACACAGGACGTCAGTGCATGCGGCGAAAGAAAAGGATTTGTAGAGGAGTGACTGCTTCAAAGACACACTACAATGATCAAGGTACATTTACTCATCCGGTAAACAGAGGCCTAATCTAACACTCATTATGATTATTACAGGTATTGATTGCAATAGTGTGTATAAAGAATTAATTCATATGTAATATCTTTGTCTTTTTCATTTCAATACGCATTTCTTTTAAACATGCAAACACGTTCTGACAATTTTAATTTTCTTCCAATGGCATATCGTTTGATGTTTTCCACATATGGTAATATCTGCTATAATCTGTGCTGCAATGGCAGTTTTGATGGCAGTGGTGTTTTCCAAAGAGTAAAGTCAGACTCAAGACACATTTATGACAATTGCATTGTATTACCTCTTTTACATCTCTTAACGTTGCTAGCCTTACAGCTATTACTCAACCAATTAATCAGAAATGATGCATACACCCACAAACATCAGGCCCGTCATTTCCGGTACAGGTATCTTGGGAACTGGGCATACAGTAAGCATCGCCTTTTAAAATATAAAGGAAACATTTAGCAGACAATAAGTTCAGCTACTTCCCGGAGAAGGCAGAGCAACGTGACATTTCAACATGGTGGACCTTTTTATTTTTCTATTGATGGATTCAAGCGTTGCACCTGGCTGAGAACCGGTCCCGTCTGCCTGGTTCTGATCCCAATGTGTTCAGCGTGCGTTTACACCTCGTATCAACGTGCATTTCAACGACAGGTGTAAATGGGGTATTAGACTTGTTTATAGAACACACTCCTCGGTCTTTCCAAGGATGTACAGTGTTCACACAGTCCTCGTAGGCGGGGATTTTGATAGTCATCTTTAATGCGAGTGCATCAGGGCCTTGTTGCGAATCCCATTAAATGTGGTTCACATATGAGGTGGATAATCTAAAACTCCCTAGGTAAAAGGAAAAAGAAAAGCTGTTCAATGGTAACCTTACGCAAGCCTGAAGGTTTTCCTGTTTCCTCACCGTACATTTAATTGGATACAACTTAAATCATACTGTGTGTGTGTGTGTGTGTCATAGACAAGATAGAATAAGATATGTCTGCTTCATGTAGTTCAGCAGTGGATTTTTACAGTAAAGTAAGACTTTCTCTCCCCTTGAGCAAATGTCCTCAGGTCATTTTCAAATTGTTGCAAAGCTGGAAAAGTGAGGGTAATATTGTGTTTTTCCTCCCTCAGCTTCATATGCAGGTTTAATAGCTGGACAGTGCTGGATTGCTTTCATTTGTTATCGTTTTGCAAAATTTATCTGTTTCGTCGGACAGCAACAACGTGATCGGCGAGCGAGAGCTCAGCGCTAACGCGGGAGAAATGAAATGTGTGATGATAAACAGAGAAAGAGACAAAAATGACAGAGGAAAGAGACGAATGAAAAATATCCGGACCCCTTTTTGTGATGATTCTGCACTACCGTGTGCTTAATTACTCCATTAATTATCCTGCCAGGAAAAATTTGTGGAAATTTAACAAGTAGTCATTAGTTAATCTTCAGTTACAATGCGCGGTCACAAAGGTCGAAACTATAAGTCATTCTGAATGAAATACATGTTCAGATACAACGGCTTTCGGGGGTACAATATAAATGTAAAAAGTGTAAATGTACAAGTGCGACATTTGTCATTTTCGTGCAGGAACATCAAAGGTCCACTGAGCCTTTTTCCTCATTTTCACGACTGCTGAAAAACCCTTTGGGGTTTTCTCACCACTCTGTCCTGGTGCTAAACACACTATAACGCTTTTTACATTTTTTGTATTGCTTTAAAATGTGTGACCGGTGGTGCAAACGGTGGCGTGCTCATCTATGGATGCACGCGCATGCTCACCTTTAGCGCTCACATCTGCATGCACGTGTGTGGCCGTACGTGCGTGTTGTGTAGCATTTTGTGGTGATTAATGTCCCGTGTCCCCATTCGGTGATCGGAGATGATATCCTGTAATGGCTTTTGTGTTGTAACCTAGCGTTCGCACCCAGAGGGTGTGAACCGCCAGCACTGTGACACAAAAAATAAATAATAAAAAGCCACGAGAAGAAGCACTGTGCGACAGGAAGCGTACGTTATCGCAGAACAAGGGTTTCATTGAGCTAGTGCGCCACCCGTTTGGAACAGGCCCGTTGCTCGGCGACCAGAATCAACGGGGCGATTGCTTGAACCCAAAAAAGGAAGGGTCGTTCCATCATCCTAGTGCTTTTTCAAAGTGCATTAGTAGTGAGCGTCGTGTGCTAGTCTTTCGGTCGAAAGCGATGCACCCATAAAGTGAAGTAGCATCGTTGCACGTAGTTTGTTGTTGTTTGTTTGGCTTCTCCAAATACAACATGATATATAATCTATTTTAGTTTCTTATTAGATAATCAATAATACTGTATAACTCGTATCAATGGCCAAAGAGCAACATCCCCTATCTGAAACATGCATTTTTTTGTGAATAAAAAAACAAAACTGTTAAGAATATACAATACATAATACCAACAATATAAAAACACAGTGCAGATAGGAGGGGTTTTCCCACTTTTCCCTGGATCATTTTGCAGATAGGAGGTTTTGCACTTTGGCCATCGCTTTCAATCCATATCATCATGTAAACAAAGTAAAAGTTGCACTTAGGGTTGTCACGATACCAAAATTATAACTTCGATACGATACCTGCCATAAATATCACGATACCCGATAGTTACGATACGATACCAGAATTCGATACGATACCACACATACGATACTGGTATATTCATCTGTATGGTTCCCTTTTTACCAGCTTGTTCCTGCCCAGCTTTTTCAACACTTAACAAATGGCATTAGTATTAGCCTACAGCAAGATATTAATGAAAACTACATGGTGGCATCATAGCATTGATTATACACGGCTACGTAGGCCTTTTGTCCGTATCTGACCAGATGACTACATAGTTCCTTTCCTAAGTATGAGCAATTGTAAAGTTCATATTTGATCTTAATTCATGGAATAATTATTTTTCCTTCACAAAAAAAAAAAAAAAGAGATCCACCCCCAGGCTCCACCAGCATGTAGCCATTTAGCATCAATTGTGTTTCATTTAGTACACGTGTGTGCATTGTGACCTCATGATCACATAGACTGGTCGTTAAACTAGGCTAAGGCTACAGTGTTAGGCTGTATGTGGGTGAGCTTAAGGTGTGCATCATGTTTATAATCCCATTTGTTTACCTGTCGTTCTTTGAACTCTTTGAAAAGTTTGGGGTGTCTGTCTGAAAGGTGCTTTGCCATGTTTGACGTGTTGCTCCATGAGTGGCTTTGAAACACTGTCCACAATGTAGCCAAAGTACTTCCAGATTTCACTTCTGGCATCTTTTTATACAAAAAGCCGCTGACTGTCGGCAAAAGCTCCGGCACTTGACGCCATGTTGTCTCCCCAGCGGAACGCTGCCCGTTAGTGTGTGAGCGCTGCGCAGCCCCGCCCCCTTGCAGTCAACGCGCTGGGCACCATGACAGGAGCGGAGCAGTGAGTGCGCTCTGATCGCGCGCAATTTTTAATTAAGTATCGATACTAAAAATATGCAAAACCGTATCGGTTTTTGAACGTACTGGTACCGCGGTACCTTTTTAGTATCGGTACACCGTGCAACCCTAGTTGCACTTAACAACAATATTTTGCCGATGGCCTCAGAGAGGCTAAATAGCTACTGCTCAAAATCAATTTTATATATGATTGATTCTCTAAAATCGGCAGGGGGGAGGGAGGTAGAAACAGCAGCTTGTGTTTCTCTCCCGTTGATCGCCCCTTCAATTCCCTTTGGAGTTCAATATGGGAAAATGCATTCAGTACATTATCTTACATTCTGTTTATTCATTTACCAATTACTGTACACCCATTTCTTATATTTCATCCCTATATATTTTAACTTCAGCACTATTTTACATCTTATAAAAACTACAGAATTTCTTTTTATACATATTTAAAGAACATTGCTGGAGGGAGCCCGACATCGGAAGGTTTTCATTGCCACCGACTGCTCCTCTGTAATCGTTTTGCACGTGTCAACGCGACACTTGAACTCGAATTTGCAATTTTGGAGCCTTGTATTACGCAATGTCAGGGTAACATCCAGCTGGTTCCTGTGACCGCCGCTTCAGAATAAGCTAAAAGAAGACGGATCACGGCCACGACGGGTCGACGGCCCGTTGCTTGAACCCCAAGACAAAGCCATCACCTTCTGAAATCAGACAACATACAGCATGTGGCCTCTTTAGCCACAACCTGTGTGTCCTCGGTATCATGACAGTTATAATGTGAAGCTACACAGTCCCACTATCTCAGGCAGTAAAGATGGGTTAAGCAAATAAATATGACACTTATTATTGAAATAACTGTTCCACTACCATTTCAAAAGGCGTTGCTTTATGTTACATCAAAAAACACACACACATACACAGACGTGCCACACTGCCTCTTTCTGTGTCTCTTGAACGCCGCCATGAGTTATTTCCCCCTCACCTTCCCTGTGATCCACTCACGAGTTTTAGTTAAAGGGTAATTGAGACAGCTGCTGGGATCAGCTGTTCTCCGGGTTTCCGCCGTACCTTGTGTTTGCCGTTCAGCTGGATTTGTGTACTCTGTCTGTGCCGTTTGTAATCGTACTGTCAGCTGAATGTTGCTCAGTCCCTGCAGCAAATCCTATTGTTTGTTGCCGTTGTCCGATGTATGTAGCGTCCCGCAGCTGCTTCTTGTTGTTGATCTGCCACTGCAGGATGTATCTGTAGGCTTAGTGCTCACTGGCATCTGCTCAACTCGTGTAACCGGCGCTTCATTTCCCCTTCCTGGGAAGCGGCCGATAGGAATTTGTAGCTAGGTGGTAAGCCGGGAGCCAGATGGCGTCCAGGTTGGTTTGTTTGCTACTAATGGAGTCCGCAAATTCTACTTTGACTACTCTTTGTGTTGGAGGGCTGCAGCGAGGAAGTACGGATAGACACCCCCGATGCGAATGTGGTGTGAAATCCTGTTTTAACCCCAATGCAGGTGTGTGTGTGCGTGTGTGTGTGTGTGTGGGGGGGGGTGGGGGGTCCTGAATCCCGAAATGTTCAATTAATTTCCTGCCACTTTTTGAAAAAACATTCAATGATAAAAGATGGATTCAAACATGCTGAACCAGAGTTTGATTAGGTTTTAATACCCTTTGAAGCAATAGCTGAGGAATTATTTTGAGCAATAGAAGCAAAAAATAAATAAACCAACCGTTCTTTTATCAAATGTTCAACACAAATAAACATGCTGAAAACTTTGGCTAAATAAAATAGGTATGGCTTACATATGTATTACGGAATCTGCCTGATAGGATAATTTAATTTTTTTTAAACATCCACTGTCCGCTTTAAGTACACAACTGTTTTCATTACTCACATTTCGGTGAGTATAAAAATAAAAAGATATCAATTTCCCATGTTCATGATTTCTTCTTCTATCTGCACTGGTTTCAGACGGATTGTTTTTTTTTTAGTGTAATGACGTGGAAACTTTGGTCTCGAGTCCCATTAAACCTGCAGTACAGAAAATCTTGTTGTTTATTTGTGCGCCTGCATCGCAGCCTTTATTAATTTCAATAAACCCAAACAACGGGACACTACCCTTCTCGCACAAAAGTCTCCTTTCTTTCCTTCATTGATCTCAGTTTCTCTCAACATGATCAATCTCTTGAAGGATTTCACAATATTTTGTGTTTTAATTAATCCATTGTGTTTGTGAAGTGGCAGAGTAAGTAATAAGTTCTCCCGAAGTTGGATCACAATGTCGAGACGGAGTTCGGGAGGGCTCAGAACGAGGTGGCGGCAGGGAGAAAATATGAAAATTTAACCCATTTGTCTCAAAGTCCTGCACGGAGATAAGTGGGCGAAACACTGCAGAAATAAATAATGAAAAATAAAAGAGGGGAAAAAAACAAAACAAGGACAGAGCGTGTGCGTCTGTGCGGGCTAATGTGTGAGCGTGCACACAGGCGTACACCTGTGAGTGGATAGAAGTGCCCGAGGCAACACAAGAACAGTCTGTAGGAAAAAACGAGTGAATTATGGATGCGGGGAGGTACAGATGGAGTGTGTGGTGCAGTGAGAGTTAATGTAGCCTGCAGTCTGAATTCCTGTCCGTGGAATTCTTAATTATGGACACGAAAAGAGGGACAAGTCCATTAACGCCAGATCCTTCCATCCTCGTTGATGTCTACTTTTTGATAAGTATTCTAACAGTACTCTACTACTTTTTTTTAATTTGTACATATTTCAGGCCTTATTTGTATTTTTTTGTTTGAAAAAAAAAGGAGCAGTAAACCCTATAGGTGTTCTTATCCTTTAGCATATCTGTCAGGCTATAGTGACATATTTTCTGAGTAACCAATATTGTTAAATATTCCCATAGTAACTTAGTATTTCTTCATCATTACCATTGCATTCATGACCCGTGACTTTATTCCACAGTATAGTGCGTTTATGATATTTTTCCCTGCTGGAGCGCACAGTGTAGTGCAATAACTGTCACGTTTATCATAAACTGGTGCATTGGGTGCACTTTACAAGCTGGCCCCTGTAACAGTGTGCCCCATTGTAATACAGGTGTGCCGGGCCGTTCGGAGTCCACGGGAGTTGCAAATAGAACATTTTTCCATCAACAGAAAACAACCTTTTAGGAGTCCCGACGTTCCTTATGTGAAGGAGCAAATCACTCTTCGGTCTTGTTACCATGCGTATATGTCTGATGGGTGGGAGGTGCTTGAGTCCCAATTCTCTGGCTTTGTAGTGTTCTTCCGTGGCAACGTCAACAAGTTGACCTTTCCAGATGGATTTGTCAATTTGCAGTTAACCTGCATATTGTTTCCCCGATATACTCAGAACCAACATCCTCCTCCTCGCCTCCTTTATTCCTCTGCACGAACATGCAAGGTGCCTAAAAAGCCGTTACTGACAGAAGGTGGGCTTGTGAGTGAAGCGCCGCATTTGGCTGACCTTCAAGTTTCTGAGGCTCTTATGAGCGAGTAAATAATGTGGGCGTAGCTTCAGTTTTAGCTCCATGTGTTCAAAGCGAGTTTACTTTGAAAAGGGATGGAAAAAAAAGGAAAGAATTCCTTTATTGTTTGGAAAAGATTATTGATAGAAAATGAAGAAATAATTAAATTAATTCAAGATTCAGTCAATCTGTAAAAAAGCCAATAAGGGAAAATGGAATCATAATGCGGGCCACCTTTTAACACCTATTGCGTGTTCGCGTTGTGTAAAAGTAAAAAGTGTAGCTCTTCCTCCGATATGACCACCAGTCATGTTTGTTTATTAATGTCTTTTCATGGCTTTTTTTGTTTGCGACAAGCAGCTGACGCAGTTGCATTGTGTGTGATCCATGTTGCATTTGTGGTGTTTGAATATCCGAATCATCCATCCGTCAGGTTATTTTTTTCTTTTTTTTTCGGTCATAACCAGACGCTGGCATTCCAAAACATTATCTGTTCATTCTGTCGTACATCAACAAAGCTGCAGTGATACCAAACAAAGGCATGTGCGTGTTGCCCTACATAAACACATACTTAGCTACAACGCACAACTGCTGTATAAACATTGTGGGAATGACATAAGATCTCCTTCTGTTCATTCTGCCGGGGTGAAAAACCACACACACAAATGGGGGAAATAAAGCAATTAATCACAATTTCTCGCAATTTCTTCTTTTTTTTTTGTGTCTGTCGTGAGGACCGCTGTCGCTTTAATTGCAATAGATTAGCATATTATGTTACGCGGCAGGTTTCCCTTGCCGGCACTCCAGGAGATCGGAGGGGGATTCTCGCACAACAATGGCCTCATCAGGTACGTTGCATTTCGTAGGAGAAGACGGACGGCAGGGAAGGTGGACCTGATGACAGGGTGGACGCGGTCTGGGTGAGTGGCAGTACGATCCGTTAACCAGTCTCGGCTCATCATCCATGGTTTGAAAAGAAATATATTGTTTTGTTGTAGCCATTTTGAGCGGCTAATGAGACTGAATAAACCAGTCCATAAAGTTTAATACTGTTGAATTATGCTTAGTAAAGTCTTGCTCCCGTTTGCTGGGTCGACTAGATGAGATACTGGCCGGCGGCATCACTCCGAACTAGTGCAAACAAATTGTATCTATACATTTTTTTATTGTTTGTGCATCTCAGTTCTAGCTAGACACTGAACTCGTACTATTTAAAACCAGGCGATTTATCCAATTTGAAATCAAATAACTTGTATTTTCACAGAAATGTTATGCACAGCACATCTATCGTAATACGCTTCATCAGGGTCAGGGTTGTTACGACTGTTTCCCCGGCAACAGAAGGGATTCTTCACCATTATTGCGTTCCGCCATGTTGTGTCCTAGACATCTTTGTCAAGATTTGACCTTGGAAGAAAAAGTTGAAGTGTACACTTCTTTGTAAAGCTTGTATTCAAACACATAGTCCATTTGTTCAATCTGTGAATTGAAATATTGAATTCTTATTATTTTCACAGGTACAGAAAACATACCAAATGTAATATATTTTCCATTTCTAGGTGATATATATATATATATATATATATATATATATACACACACACGCAACTTTTATGAAAGTGAAAGTAATGTCAGTCATACATTTCTTCTCAGTGCTGCACATATTGTTTGTATGATCCAACGTGATCTCACATATTGTTTGTATAATCCAACGTGATCTCACAGAAATACAGGAAATGACCGCGCCCTCTTACAGTGCATTCGATGGCGGCTGCACGCAATGTGAACAATAACATGCCGTGAACAAATTAATTAGTTTAGGCAAACAAAATAACCACTCAAAAAATGACCTAAAGTCAGTCAAATTGGAACGGTTGGGCATAGAAATAGGAACGTAAACTGCAAGTTTAAATGTTTACGGTAAAATGCGTTAACGCATCACAAATGTCAAAGTCACAAACAACGCTATCGTAATTAGAATTCGACAAAAAGTGAGTTCAATTCGGAACGCAGAGCAATTTGCGCTGTGGAAGCAGAGCTCTAATCATGCAGAATAAGTGAAAACACCTGTGTGTGTGTGTGTGTGTGTGTGGTGGAGGGGTAGTGGGGCTTCTGATGTAAAATCACAGCTTCAATTCCACTGGAATCAAGAAGACAGCAATATATAATATATATCTCCAGGGGGTCGCCGGAGGTTTTTGATCAATAAGAGGGACCGAACCAACACTTGACTGTGTGCTGAGAGGAATAGAATCACAGACACAATTTCCAGCCTGGATTTCTATTTTGAAGCGAGTGCCTGAACACCAGTGGGAGGTGGGGGGGGGGGGAGGGGGGGGGACTTGACAGAAAATCCACATTTCTACACTTCAGCCCCTTCGCAGACGACGCCACGGAGTTCCACTTCATGGAATATGAACTGTTTAATTGATAGACGGACCGCAATATTAATGGTTAAACTGTCAAGAAACGCCCGATCTGACAATATACACCATGTTCATAATGATAAACGCCATTAGCAGAACCATCCATGACCTGCAACCCTTTTACTGTCTTCATCTTTATGATGCTATGCCATGTAATACACTTGCATAACTGTTTTGGATACGCATCTGTGATTCATCCTTCTTAAAAAGGCAAAGTGACACAGGCACATAACAGCATTTCATGAAACCATCGCTTGAAAAAACAAACAAATAATAATAATTCACTGCACTGTACATAACCTGGATGTGCTTAATGAGGCCAAGATGCTCACTGGGACGCACATGAACTCGTGGGGTTTTTCCGATGTCACTTTCATAAATCACATTATTCCAGGTCTGGATTTAAGACTTGAGCAGATTCTAAAATCCATTCTGATTTCCATCGGGGACATGAGGTAATAAATCATTAAGCCCACTTCCTTATGCATCCCCTTTAAGAGCACCGGCTTGTAAATACCCCGTGACTTTGCCATCCCCTCTTCTCTGTCTGCCTGAGAGGTAAAAAGAAACCCACCCCATCCTCATTGCAGCATAATTCACCCTGGCATTTCTGGCCTTTTGATGTCTCAGGGAGCAGCTGTGTTGTACTGTAATAGAAACAAGACACGGAACAGCTTTTACAGACAGTGCACTTTGATTCTCCCCTCCTGACTCATGTCTTATACGTCCGCATACAATCAGCCTTTGAAGTAAAAAGCTGCTACACACCTTTTTAAAAATAAATAAATAAAAAATGCTTTAAGGAAGTGTGGTGAGCCGATGTGCGGTGTGCCGTTTTAAACAGTGACCAATGTGAGCAAGAATGCTGTTGATATGTAGGTAATGCGCTGGGAGGGAACCTGTGTTTAGAGATACAAAAGTCAGAGTGAATATGGACCTTGAGAGATTTATTCTACTTGACTCCCATTTACCTTGCCTGTTTGCATATTATGCTTATCAGAACGCGGTTACATTTGTGTAAGAAGGCCATTATAACAGCTTTGAAAAGAGAATGTTTAACCGTAGTATTCAAAGATCTGATTTAGTAACTATTTAAAGGGCTTTTCATTGATGAATTGCATTACATAAATAGCTTAAATGTCATCAAATGTTCTTATAACACCTTCTGTCATTCACACAAGAAGCCCCTTCTGTTATTATTTTGAACATGTGATCATTAATGCCAACTCTAAAAAGTGCTCTGGTCTTAGAAATCAGAGGCATTTTACATCTGAATTGTCTGTGATGCAACACCCTTATAGTAGGCTTATGACCGAGACTGTAGTGTGGAAACACCTCGGCTATAATACTATAGTCTTCTGATTGTGGCATTTTTTTGTTACCACAATTAAAGTACCGTTCTTTATTTGAGGCATGACACTAAGAACTCGTATCCAATTTGCCCGTGACTTTAACAATTTATGACTTTTCTATTGAGTTCCTTTCCGGGACCAATCTCATATGGTTTCAGATGAAAAGGTGGACGCCTAACACAAGACACCAGGCAGGTGGGTAAAATGAACAAAGGCCAACAGAATATGAGGGAGCGGGCTCAGGAAACACAAAGTACAAAGGAAAAATTTAAAAATGTTAAAAAACACCCCCAAAAACCAGTGAGCAGCATATGACATGAGGAAGACCAGTAACACACACAGATAACCGGCAAAGACAACACAAGAAGGAAAGCAGGCGAGCTAAATACACAAGGAGAGCAAGGTGATGAGACACAGGTGGTACAAATCAGGGCGGGGCAGACAATCAAAAAGGCAGGAAAAAACAACAAAGACAGGAAGTACAACCAAACATAACAGGAGAAAACAGGAAACAGGCCAAATGGCTTTTAGACGCTTTAGAAAAAGGAGGTCTTGAAAATCTTCATTTTAGTAGATTTAGTTTCTTTCTAATGCATGTACTACTTAACATATTTCTTTACTGGGCTTATACAACGACAATAAAGTAGTCCGTGACAATGAGATATGAGTTTACAGATAATTACAATCCCTCCGTGACATTGGGGAGTTTGGTTTATTGCTTTTACACCTACAGTCTGTGAGTTACAATTGTTGTCCTTTCGTTTCCTCACACTTCATTTTGTATTACCACATTTCATGTGAATATTGCATTGAATGTGCCAAGTGCAAGAAAAAAACAAAGCTTAAATGATAGATAATAGATCAGTCACAGGGGCCATTTCTTTTTCAAAGCAATTCCTTATTTTAATACCTTTTAGTAGATTTAGCTGATAATACTCACATAGTTGTACTCAATAAAATGCTTGACTTTTACGTTTAAAATATAATGTTATACATTTGCAGAAGTGCTTGGGATATGTTTTTCCATCACCAGGCAACAACAAGGTAAACGCCTAATGAGATTACTAATATTGTTAGGAAGAGTGCTTCATGTATTACAGTCAAAGCTGTTTGGATTCAGCGTCTATTCTTCTCTGTTGGTGAAGAAACCAACTTGTCTTCCACTTTGTTGTGTGCAACAAATCTAAGACTAGAAAAGGCCTCATCTCACTGTGCAGCAAGGAAAAAGGTGCAATGAGTAAGGCACCATGGTAAAATGTTCAAACACAGAGTGCTCAGGGCTTTTCTACCAAAAAAGGCAAGGTGCCCAGAGCGGATACAAGGTGGAGATGCTCAGGGTGGAGGCTGAGCCTTTATATGTCCCTATTTCCGTACACCAACTAGCAGCCCAAATCAATGTCATAAAGTTGTCTGGGAACAAGACAAATCTGCAAGATCATGCTTGGTCTGGTTCCTTTCCAACAGAAATTTCTGTTATTACATATTACATTACATATTATTTAGCTGACGCTTTTATGAGTACAACAAGAATCAAGAAAGTAACGTTTCTTCAAGAAAGCCAAACTACAAAAATACCATAAGTGAGTGCCATTCAAGTGCCACTGAAGTGACAATCGGATTTTATTCAAGGTATAGTCAGAAAAGATGTGTTTTTTTGTACCGAAAAGTACTATTTAAAACACAAGAATCCTCAAGAATCACAAATACGTTTCTAACTTTCACACATGATTCTGAAACTAGGACGAAGTCAACTACAGATATCAGGTTTCGATGTGTTTTCCTTGCTCCGTCTGTTCACCCTGTCAGTCAGAGCTGCCTCAGATGGGGAGGTATGACACCTGAGCCCTCTGCCAGAGTAAAGGTTCAGTAGCATTGCAGTAGATTCAGCATGGTGGCTGAGGTAGTTGGTATTTTTCTCTCGCCACCTCTCAACTTGTCTGCTCTCAGCGATTAAAACCTCCAGCGACATGCGGAGAGGCTCGTCTTTGGAGACAAGTCGAGTGATCCTGCACAAAAGAGCAGAGGGCCCCGAAAACCTTAATTATTCACAGCAGGGAAGCTATTGTCTGGCGCTAAGGAAGGAGAAACAAGAACTAATCAGTAGGTGACAGTCTCCACAGGGCCTTTGGGATTCAGTATCCTGGAATTTGATTTCTGCTTCAGGCCCCTTTCCGTGGAAAATGTAACCTTCTGGGAAGGGCTTGATGGGGGTTTTTGCTTTTGGGGGGAATCCATCATGGAAAACATGACATTTACTGCACCTTTTACACTTGTTCATGAGAGGTATTCACAAACAAAGCAGTTTGCCTCTCTTCTCACAGCAGAGCTGATGATCGAACAACACGGAAATAACACGATGTGCGGCTCAAAGAGCGAGACGAGCCCCGCGCCGAACTGCCTTGTGTATTGTGTAGCCATTTAGCCTTCGATACAATGTCAGCATTTCTTTTCCCCAGCAATACAGACACACTCCACATAGGAACAGCATTGTGCAGATGGGAGAAATCTGCCTCGACTGTGTCTTCTTGGTTTGTGCATTTAAATGCATGCTTTGCCGAACCCTTTGTGGGTCTGTTTGTGCGTATTGTTGTTGATGAGGTAGGCGATGAGTCATGAATGATGTATGTGGTGTACCTTTTGACATAAACATAAAACAAGCTGTCGAAAATAAAATGTTAAGTAGATGCAACGTTTTGTTTCAATTCGATGGTTCCAACCCTTGAATTGGATGCACATCTTGCAGCTGTCGCATGTGATTATCGCCACTTACGAAAGGAATTAAACATGGAATCCGATAAAGATGCCACACAGCATGTAATGCAAACGCCATGAAGCTTTCGTCAAAGTTTTGTTCCTTTTTACAAATGTCTGCATTTCGTCACATCAGAGGTGCGAGATCTCGAAAAACTCAGCTCCTCGACAGCAACTTCTCCCTTGTCACATTTGCTTTTGTTTGTGAGGAGAACATTCGGCTTGACAAGTTATGCCCCGGAATGCAAATCCCTCCATTAAAGCAGTCGTGGCAGAGACGTTGGCACAAAATGACAAAATGTTATCGCCCAATGAGCCGCGTCAGCTGAAGTCAATCTGAGTGAAACAGACGTATCTGGTATCTATGACTTCATCTGCTGAAGAAATCAAAGTAGAAATACTGAAACAGGGACAGACTTTATGTAAATGTCTTTTAAACAATAAAATAAGGTACTTACTTGTCTCGGTTATATCTAACGCCATTAAGAATGGATTTCATGACAATCGTATCAATCAGAATCTTTTAACCATCTTTTGCATCAGTTGTTCTCAAACTTTTACTGTCGCGCCCCACTTCAGAGGAAGAACAATTTGCGTGCCCGGCCGCCCCAACTAAATTGTAACAAAATGGTCTATGCTGAATTTTTATTGAAATAACAACTTTTGTGAGTCCTCCATCTGTGCTCTTTCAAATAATAGAATAAAGAAAATTGCAATCACTTTTTAATTAAACCAGATTGCTCCATCAGACAAATAAAAAGTGCATTCACTTTGTTAGAACAATGCAAATAAAGTTGTGCAAAGAAATAGGCAAATAGCTTATTGTGGCTGCAATTAACCTGTTTTACACTGAATATCTTAACAATATAACAATAAAGTGCAACCTGTGAAAAACTAAATAAAACAAGTTCAAATATTTGGCAATAAAGAGTTTTACACTAAATATCTTTTCAAAACAATAATGTGCAACTGGTGCAAAACAAACTTAATGCAGAAATGTGTGAGCCATCAAGTTGTATCACGATTAGTTCAAATTCACTCAGATTCTCAAAGGAATCAATATTCCCTTGATCGAGTCTCCTGTCCCAGATCTCCAGCTTCCTAAGGAAGGTGCTGCTCTCTGCCTTGAAGATGATGATTTAATTCATTCAGCTTTCCAAATATGTCACTGAGATAGGCCAATTTCATCAGAAAACTTGCCGGCAAATTAATAATTATAATTGAATTAATACATTTGAATAAATAAATGATAAACTGAGTCCACCTCCTCTTTGCAGGATGATATGTGTACAATTTCAATTGTATTGTACTGTCCTGTATGACATATGTCATGCATACGACGGATGTTGAATGTCTCTGAGCTCAAAGACTCGCGACAACCCTTTTCCTCGTGAGAGCCACCGAGCTTCGCTGTGAAGCAGCTGAAAGCTCCGCTCCCGACTCTCCACAGAGTGAAAACAGTGGTGCTTTCAGGGGTCTTGTTTTTATGAAAATGACCACGCTGATAGCATCAGTCAAAACCTTGTGTAGTTCACGGCTCATCTGTCTGTCTGCTAGCGCCTGACAAGTGGACAACATCATTGGTATTCCTCATTGGATTAACAACTATACAAACTGAATACCAATTGAACCAGCGACATCCCTGATGCACTTAATTCTCCTCTGGTAATACCTGCGTCTTTCCTTTGCAATTAACTAATAGCAACAAATACTCTGACATTTATCACCATGTCACCAAGTCACTGAGGCAGCAGAAGAGCTCATTTTTACATTACATTACATTACATGTCATTTAGCTGACGCTTTTATCCAAAGCGACTTACAATAAGTGCATTAAACCAAGAGTCCAAACTCAGAACAACAAGAATCAAGCAAGTACAATTTCTTCAATAACATTAAACTACAGAGTACTATCCGTACGTGCCATTTAAGTGCTAAACAACAAAGTGCTATCGGTAAGGGACATTTAAGTGCTATTAGAGTGCTACTACGGCTCTACCTTCCTTATTCAAGGTATAGTCGAAAAAGATGTGTTTTTAGTTGGCGACGGAAGATGTAGAGACTTTCTGCTGTCCTGATGTCAATGGGGAGCTCGTTCCACCAATGAGGAGCCAGCACAGCAAACAGTCGTGATTTTGTTAAGTGTTTAGCTCGAAGTGAAGGAGCTACAAGCCGATTGGTAGAAGCCGAGTGAAGTGAACGAGCTGGGGTGTACGGTTTGACCATGTCCTGGATGTAGACCCGACCCGATCTGTTCGCAGCACGGTACGCAAGTACCAATGTTTTGAAGCGGATGCGGGCGGCCACCGGTAACCAGTGAAGGTCGCGGAGAAACGGAGTAGTGTGGGTAAATTTCGGGAGGTTGAAGACCAGTCGAGCAGCTGCATTCTGGATGAGCTGTAGAGGTCGAATGGCATTAGCAGGTAGACCTGCCAGGAGGGAGTTGCAATAGTCTAGCCGTGAGATGACCAGAGTCTGGACCAGAACCTGTGCCGCCTTCTGAGTGAGAAGGGGTCGTATTCTCCTGATGTTGTACAGCATGTACCTACAGGAGCGTGTTATTGCGGTAATGTTGGCAGTCAGGGAGAGTTGACTGTCGAGCGTCACACCGAGGTTCCTGGCAGTCAGAGTCGGAGCCAGCACTGAGTTGTTGAAGTTAATAGTCAGGTCGTGGGTGGGAGAGCCTTTTCCTGGAAGGAGGAGAAGTTCAGTCTTGTCCGGGTTAATTTTCAGGTGGTGAGCGGACATCCACTGAGAGATGTCGGTCAGACAGGCAGAGATTCGTGCTGCTACCTGTGTTTCGGTTTGGGGAAACGAGAGGATCAGTTGGGTGTCGTCAGCATAGCTGTGGTAGGTGAAGCCATGCGAGCGAATGACAGAGCCAAGAGAGTTGGTGTACAGAGAGAAGAGAAGAGGACCAAGGACTGAACCCTGAGGGACCCCAGGAGTCAGAGGACAAGGCTCAGACACAGATCCTCTCCAGGTTACCCGGTAAGAGCGGTCGGTGAGGTAGGATGAGAAGAGTCAGAGCGCGGTGCCTGAGATACCCAGGTCCTGGAGGGAGGACATGAGGATCTGGTGGTTCACTGTGTCAAAGGCAGCGGAAGGTCTAGAAGGATGAGGACAGAGGAGAGAGAGGCTGCTCTAGCAGTGTGAAGCTGCTCAGAGACAGCAAGGAGGGCAGTCTCTGAGTGGCCTGCCTTGAATCCAGACTGGTGGGGGTCTAGAAGGTTGTTACTGTGAAGAAAGGAGGAGACTTGGTTAAAGATAGCTCGCTCTAGAGTTTTGGAAAGGAAGGGGAGGAGAGAGACAGGTCTGTAGTTATTGACTTCAGATGGGTCGAGAGTGGGTTTCTTCAGGAGAGGGTTGACTCTTGCCTCCTTCAGAGAGTTAGGGAAACAGCCGGTTGAGATGGAGGTGTTAATAAGATGGGTGAGAAAGGGAAGAAGGTCCGGAGCAATGGACTGGAGAATATGAGATGGGATGGGGTCAAGGAGGCAGGTGGTTGGGCGGCCAGAGGTTACCAAAGTAAGAACTTGATTAGGAGACAGGGGGATAAAAGAGGAAAACAAGGGGGAAGAAGGTGAAGTTACTGGAGGTGTAGTTATGGAAGATGGATTAGTGAACGAGGAGCGTATGTCGTCTATCTTTTTTGTAAAGTAGTCAACAAAGTGGCTTGGTAGAAGGGTGGAGGGAGGGGGGGGACCAGGGGGGTCAAGGAGTTTGGAAAAAATTGACAAGAGCTTTTTAGGGTTAGATAAAGAGGATTCGATTCTGGATTGGTAGAACAGACTTTTGGCTGCAGAGATGGACGCAGAGAAGGAGGAGAGAACAGATTGATAGGCGAGCAGGTCGCTGGCGTGTTTGGATTTTCACCATTTCCTTTCCGATGCTCGCATAGTGGCTCTCTCGGTTCGGACAGCCACGGAGCCGGAGAGGACTTGCGGACCTTTCGAGTCGTAAGAGGACAGAGAGAATCAAGAGAGGACGACAGCGTAGAGAGAAGAGTGTCAGTGGCGAAGTTAGGCTGCATGAGTAAGAAGGAATCGGTTGAAGGGAGGGCTGACAGAACAGAGGAGGCCAGAGAGGACGGTGAGAGGGTGCGGATGTTGCGACGGACAGGTGCAGAGTCCGTTGTGGGAGGGTTGTCAGTTCCAAAGAGTGGGAGAGAGTACGAGATGAAGAAGTGGTCAGAAACATGAAGTGGAGTTACAGTGAGGTTAGCTATAGAGCAGTTTCTGGTGAAAATATAGTCAAGGTGGTTGCCAGCTTTGTGAGTAGGAGGGGAAGGACTGAGAGAGAGAGCAAAGGAAGACAGTAAGAGTAGCAGGTCCGATGACTTCTCTGTCTGGATGTTAAAGTCACCCAGAAGGATGAGCGGGGGGCCATTTTCTGGGAAGTTTGATAGGAGGACATCTAGTTCTTCCAAGAAGTCTCCCAAGGAACAAGGAGGACGGTAGAGAACGACAATGGTTAGATGAACCGGATGAGTAACCGTCAGTGCATGAAACTCAAAAGACAGTGGGGTAAATGGAAGCGGGTAGAGAGCAAAACTCCATTTGGGTGAGATGAGTAGACCTGTGCCACCACCCCGACCAGAGGGTCTGGGTGTGTGGCTGAAAGAGAAGGCCGAGGAGAGAGCAGCAGGGGTTGATGTGTTGTCTGGTGTGATCCAGGTCTCAGTGAGAGCCAGGAAGTCCAGCGATTGCTTGATAGCGAAGCCAGAGATGAAGTCCGCCTTGCGGTTGGCTGACTGGCAACTCCAGAGGCCCCCTGTGACGAGGTGCTGGGTCTGTGTAGAGCGGGTGGGATAAATAAGAGAGGAAGGATTTAGGTGCATGTGTGACCGAGTCCGCGGTCTATAATATCTACGAGTAGATGTGCACACAGGTATGGAAAGAAAACACATTATCACAGGGAAATGTTGTCATTTGTGTAAACTTCTCCAGGGTGAGACAGTTGAAGAGTATTATTTCCAAACTGATATTATATTTATATTTTCATGTTGCTAAATTATGGCCATTAGGTCAATGACTAGCTTAAATGGCTCACTGTTAATAGCTCTCTCGAAGCCAACGATAGTTTGTTTAGATGTGTATTGTTACATTCATTTAAAAAGTTACCATGAATTTTTGCTTCTTTTTGATGTTCCATAACAAAAATTATGTTGGTCAAAGCTTTAACTAACTCAGCAGCAGTCAAATGGACTCCAATATTAGCAAATATTCAACACATACTCAATCAATATCTTGCACCTTTGATCTCTGTCAGTCTGAGAAACTGTGTTAGTTAGTTAGCTCCTGTTAGCTTAGCAGCCAAAGTGAGACAGAAATGTCAACAGGATTCATTTAGATTATGAATGAAATTACAATGAAATTAAGATATTTCCAGTAGTCAATGTGACGGTCCCTGTCTAATTACTAAAGACAGTTTGTTTAATACCGTGAGTGATAATGCCACTTTTGAAATTGATCATTAGTTTTGAGATTAGGTGAGTTTACACTGCCTTTGATTGTAAGATCATTGTTACATTGAATATTATGAAGAAATGTCTCGACATTCTAATTTCTTTCGTGCAATCAAAACAACAGCATTTATGCACAACACATGTCTAATATCAATTCCCGTATCATTTTAATAGAAAGTGTGAAAGTATAAACATTTTTAAAAAGAGTAGAAAGATCAAAGACTGGAAAATCTATTAAAGACAAATCTGAATTTCTTCATAAGCCCTAATTCATTTTGGAGGTCCTTCTCTATGAATAACCTCAAAACCCTGCAAATACAAAATGACTCAGTAAAGGGCGTCACCTCGCCTTGAATTGTATCTCCCTTCACACCAAGCTCTGGGTCCGCTTGGGATTCAGGATGGGAGTCAGCATAAAAAAAAAAGTTTGTGCTGTAACCTTTGACCCACGTGGACGATGGACAGGTCTGGACCCACATGTGTAATACGGGTTAGAGGTCTGGAACACTGTTTGAGACCGCACCTGCTGGCTCCTACTGCTGCAACACCTTCTGGCCTGGAAAGCAGCCGCAGAAACGAGGAAAGATGCTTTATGTATGTGTGTGTCCAGATGTACATAACTTAAACAAAGTTTCAAAGTGTTGCACTTAACACATTTTAGTTTAAATTAAAAATGTAAATAAAATAAAAACTGATCAAACATTTACTCAATTGCAAGAGAGCATAGCTTTTGTCCCTCTGAGAATCCTGGCCTGAGAGCAGAGGAACACCTGTGAAAGAAGTTTCTTTCATTCAGTATTGGAGGTCAAGGACGACTACATGATTCATGGCGTAAGATAAGTGCGAACACTTGAAGGTTTCGTACAACTCACCTGTGACTTTGTCTTTTGGAAGAAGTCCCTGTCACTTCTCTAACTTACAACATTCAAAGAGTTGCCACAAGTTACTGCTCCAGTATGATTTCACTACAATACCTACGTCCATTTGGTTTTGCATTTATTTATGACATCTTCTTTTGGCATTTCTTAGTTTTATTTTCCCCGCCTGTCGGTCCACACTTTCCACCTGAATTTCTGATCCCATTTTGAGTCAATTGAACAAGACTTCAGGCAATAAAAGAACAAATCAGTCTTGTCAGAGTCCTCTTCTCACTTTGAATTCCCTCTCTGATGTTACAGGCAGTGCATCATCTATTTCAAGCCAGCTATGAAAATTGGAACAACTTTCTTCTATAAAAAAAGCAACGTCTGAACTGTCTGCATCTGCTTTTACTGTGTAATTCAAAAGCCATAGTTGGAATTATGAAGTCAATCGTTCTGTTGATGACTGCTGATCTAGTAGTTGATCAACTCTTTACTCAGAAATAACTGGAAGTCTTTGAAAAATAACTTAAACAAGACAGCTATGAAAATTTCATTCAAATTGTATCAAAGACTTAACAATATACAGCCTGTGTTCTGCTCTGTGAGGCTGTAATGCTCATAGTAAAAATATAATAAACCATATCTGCACAAGGCGGCACCCTCCTGCTCTGGAAAGTAAAGCCAATGCGGATGTGCTTAAAAATGGCATTCTTTCTAATTGGGGGGACTTCTCTGATTAATAAGTCTGATTGGATGGAAGTCTATTAGAAAATTAATCTCAATATTGTAAACATAATTGTATGGTCTCAATTGCTAGTTTCAAGTCTTCTTCAATACAACCGTATTTTCAAAATGAACATCACGTTAATTTTTTTAATGATGTTCCCACTTAGCGTACAATAGAAGCAGAGAATGCTTTAGGGTGTGGCTAGCTTGTGATTGACAGTTCTGTGTTGTCTGGTGAAGTCATGGGGACTACTGAGCATTCTCATGTTCCACCTATTTAGTTTTGTATACTATAACATAATATCTATAACAGATCTGTTTTATCTTCCTCTGAGTTAGTTTGGCTTTTAGAGGCCTTCGATCAGATCATCCTCTCCGTTTTCATCCCACACAGATGATTAGAGGACTCTGACTTGGCTCTAACTTTAGAGGAAGGTAGACACTCCTGGATTACTCTGACTTTGGAGGCGGCGAGGAGGATAAGACAGCCAGGTGAACTTCTTAATGAACACTAGTATTGTTCAAACAGAAGGGATCTTTGTCTCCGGGAGGCAGATCAATCTCTGAAAGTTGACTGAAACTTTGTTTCTTTGGTCTGCTTAAGAACAGCTGTATTACATTTAATGGTCTTCATAACAGGAAATCACAACCCACCAATTCCACAACACACTCCTGAGGTTACTTCCTGATCCCCATTGTCAACTGCCTTCAGTGTTGTGAACCACCAGATGCTCTGTGCCGTTGTTAATGACCTGTGGATGCCCGCAGGTCTAGATCCTTGAGCTTAGACTTCTCCGTGACTGATGGCTGTGAGGAGGTATCCTGGAGGTGTCTTTCTCTTCACATACTGTCTGGAGGTTGACCGATTGTCGCCTCGCCAGAAATGATCGGCTGCCGAACGCGTTCCCACATGAATTAGCATCAGTGTAATCCTGAATTGCTCTCTGTCTATCGTACGTGTCAGCACAGCGTATAGCTTTTTGCAGCAGTTGCTGCTTATGCTTTCGTCTCACGCAGCCAAGTTGGGGCCTAACTTAATTCCCTAGTCGGGAGTCTCTGCGTAGTCCCATCCCCAGCTTCGACAAAACCGCAAGACAAGATCACATCATGATACACCGATGATTGCAATAATGAAACACCATTCCCATGAGCGGTTATCCGGCTCTCAAATTGTCTCTATTACGGTTGCCAATTCCCCGCTGATTCTCTGAACACATCCTGCCATTCTCCCCGACGAGACGTGTTCACAGCTCCTGTCCTTGTGACGGAAAGAAAAAAAACATCGGCGACTCACAACAAACAATGTCATCTTATTTAAAAAAAGAAAAAAAGAGGTACCCCCTGGAGTTGTCTTGTAAATAGACATGTCGTGTTTACATTCAATGTTTCTCCCAGAATGCATCGTTGCGCACGCTTGAGGCCGAACAAACGGGTTGAATGCATTTCCTTCCTGATTACACACTTGGAAAGTCAGGGTTTCGAGTAAATGCTGCATTGTTTGTGTCCATTATTGCCAGCGGGCAGTCTTCTTCCACAGGGTTTGCTGGCAAATTGCTGTTTGTTGACACAATACCTCCACCAGACGTTTTGAGTGTGTAACTTCACTTTTAACCTTGGTAATGGAAGTTTGTCTTTTGTTTAGTTTTTACATTGCCTTTCCAGCAGAGTAGAGAGGGAGAAATAATAGCCATCTAGCAGGTGCGGTTGCTGTACCACTCGGAGCTTCGGATCACTTCTAGGCATGAGAAGCAGTAACAGAGGAAAAGTGCAAAACAAACAATACAGCCGCCAGCGTCGCTCAGCAGGGTGCGAATAGCTAATGAGAACGAAGGTGAAATATGTGCATCCACACATCCTGCATCCCAAATGCTGACTAAGATTAGATCAATGGTCAGGGAGGAGTTTGCGTGTGCTTTAAAAAATGTTAGAAACACGGTGACCAACAAAATAATGCAAATCAGCATTTTCATGCGTCAAGAATCAAGAGTTCAAATGTAAATGTCTCTGTTGGATCCACAATGAGAAGGCTGCTTTTGGCAGCAAAATAAAAGTTTGTTCTCATTGAAAATATGTTATAGCCCATATATAAATATATTTCTAATGGAAAATACTTATATTTCCACTAGAAATAACTTTTATTTTACACTGACCTTTTTTGACAGACTAAAATGTTCTTTATCAGGATCTACATGTGCAGCATGTCAGAGGAACATAACAAAATAGTTCATGCATTTTTGATACACTGTACTTCATACAGCCATAACCATATCCAACAGAACCATTATTGGACGGTTACAGGATTGTAATACACCCTCTGGATATACTTAACAAGTGAGTTCCGTGAAGACTACTTCTCTCTCCCGGAGATGTGTTTGGAGTTTGTTTGTATCTTGAAACCAATTACAACTCATATTGCTGGACAAGTTTGATCAAATCCACTCCCTGAATATGTAAATTGGACTTTCCACCCTGAGGCACATTCCTCTTGATTTTCCCAGCGTTTTTTTTCATGACCAGCAGACATGTATACATCACCATGTGGTTATGCGATGCTGCGTCTGTGTAGATATTTGTAAATAATTAGAATCATGTTTGTGTGTGTCCTTAATTATAACTTGTTAATGACAGCATGCAGCTGTATGTTTGTTGGTGAGAGAGGTTGAGCACTGTGGTATTTTAATTGTAGCATTTAATTAACTTTAGAAGAGCTGGTCAGTCCCCTGTGACAGTCGGAGCTCTCTTTCCATTAGAGCAGAGGGGTTTAGGCAAAGCTCCAGTGGGGATTAGACACAAGTTGAAGAGGAGTAAAGGAGACTTTGCCGACAATAAGCCGGGGATGTTGGCTGCTGCTTATCTAAAATCCCCAGCGTATTGGTTCCTTATGTATAACTATAAAGTGACTCAGCAGGATTCCACGGACTGATTAGATGTGGATTGGAAGTTTTGCAATTCAATCAGATATTGATTTGGCCCTGCATTGATGAGATGGAAACAGAAATTACAGCGCACTAAATATATATATATATATACATAAATGGGAATATGTTACATCGCTTGTGGTAATGCGTCCTAAAATTCTTATATTACAATGTGCGCTTCCAATTACAGCAGTGGAAAGTAGTACACTTGTCATGTTTTTCATTGTTTCGGCACATTGTGTTTGTAAGAAAAATTAGCTGACTCAGGGTGTATACATCCATATGGGGTGAACAATGTGGGACTCACAGCACTTTGCATGCCTACTTCCCCAACTTTAGGACAATGCACATTGATCCCAAACGTACAGAGCAAAGAGGACAGCACAATGGAGTGTTCTCGACTTGCCAAGTCAGTCATGGGACCTCAACGTATGAACCTAAAGGCCACTCCCTCAAAACCTTTTGTGAAATAGTTTCTTTATCTCACATTTCATAGCCGAAACAGCTAATCTATTAATTAAAAGAATGTTGAGTAGTGATGATTCTTTGCAGCCATTCCTCAATCAATCTAATCATGTGTTGTATGAGCTAAACTGGCGGCAGAAGGTCAGAGCAGAGCACCCTGAAATCAGAGCATAGAACCCTGAGGCCAGAGCAAGGAACCCTGAGATCAGAGCATAGAACCTTGAGGTCAGAGCAGAGCACCCTGAAATCAGAGCATTGAACCCTGAGGTCAGAGCAAGGAACCCTGAGATCAGAGCATAGACCTTGAGGTCAGAGCACACTGAGATCAGAGCATAGAACCCTGAGATCAGAGCAGAGAACCATGTGTAACGTATATGGGTGTCCTGCTCCGGAAAGAGAAGGGGAAAGCAGGGCCCACACCTAATACAGTGGTCACTCCGTAGGCGTCACCGAAGGACACCTTCGGCCTTTTATCGTTAGGATTTCGGAATTAATAGCTTCGTGAAAGTCTTTTACGGCTATAAGCCCTAGTCGCTCTCAGTAGGGGGTAACTCCTTACACCCAGTATGAATAGTTATGCACATCGTCTATACTTTGCTATTGTCTATTTTATACACTCACATTTAAGACACACTGCAAAGACTTCACCCAGGGTCCTTTGCTAGCGTCGGTTGTCACCTCAGTATCACACTTGTTTAAGGACGGGAAGAAGGTTATACTGTGCTAAAGAACTAATGTCTTTAGTTTTGGTCCCAGTTCCTTACTGAATGGTAAGGCTGTGGTTTTTCTTAAAGTTTTTCACACAACAATCATATCCAACAATTTCAAGTTAATGCCACATACAACAAGTCTTCTGATAGCAGAAGTTTCTTCCTGAATCTGTCCCAGCCCATTTTTCTCCTATTCTGGTAAAGGTTCGTTAAGTCCAGTTTCCCTAAAGAAATGGGGATTTTCAGTCTCCTCTCAGGGAGCTTTAGGCAAAAGAAATCTGAATTATTCTTCTCTGGGCAGCACCTTACATACTCCACAGACGCAGCGTACCCCTTCTCTCATCTGCACGTGTCACACAGTTGTAATTCATCCTGTATTCTATAGTCGATTACGGGAGGATTGTTGCCTTATACGGTACTATGAGTTTCATGATCCTATTACAAAGGATAGGTTACATAATACCCATCATACAGAAAGGATTATACAACATATAGCAATGTATAATGTCTATACTGGTTAGGTTTAAGTGAGTATACTTTTACTTTCATATTTTTCTGTGATCACTCAACACCTGAGATCAGAGCAGAGAACCCTGAAATCAGAGAACCCTGAGATCAGAGAACCCTGAGTTCAGAGCATAGAACCCTGAGATCAGAGCATAGAACCCTGAGGTCAGAGCCTTTAACCCTAAAGTCAGAGCATAGAACCTTGAGTTCAGAGCATAGAACCCTGAGTTCAGGGCATAGAACCCTGAGGTCAGAGCATAGAACCTTGAGATCTGTGCATGGAACCCTTGGAATACACCAACTGACCCGACCGCCCTATTGGACTTTCTCAGTTGTAATTATACCACTAGACTTTGAATAATGGATCCTAAATACATATTACGTCACTTAACTTGCGTCGCTCGTGTCGTACCTCACTTCCTGTGACAGACATAAGGCTACCACACTTATTTCCTATGACCTATAATTAGAAGGGTACTTTTTATATGTTGTAGATATAAATGGACCAAAATTAAAGCTCATATCCAGAACTTTACTGTTAAAAACTTTCAGAATACACTAGACACAAACATTACTTCCACATTTTAACTCCTCTATATGATATACAGGATATGCATAAATAGACTCTCTGGAGAAGTGGTAAGAGCTGCATGAGATTAATAACAGATGGCATGCTATTACGTTCTCAAATACACAAGAGGATCTCAAGAAGCTTTCAGAAAGCACCTTCTGGCATGGACAATGAGAGCTTCACAAGGGCTTGAATGGGTATACTCAACAGGTGTCCATTGGCCCATTGGTATAGATATTACAATGAAATGTGTAATAAAAGAGTGCATGCTACAAGGGAATTAGAAGGAAAAAGACCTTTAATTGACAATCCGTGAGAGAACATCCACAGAAACATGAATGACATACCTCTGGTTTTGACAGCCATGAAAGACATAAGACAGAAAAAAAAACTTTTCCTTGAATGAAAGAGATTTTCACAGTGGTTTGAACTAAACTCGACGGCTGCAGATACACAGACGTGTATATATTGTATATACTGTATATATATATTATATATATCGGCCTAGATCTGTGGCACTTTTCACATTCCAATTATGCTTGAGGTAATACTTGTCCTGGCTCCCCCGTTCTACTATCAGAACAGTTTTTGGTGCGATGCACTTCAAGTTAAGACATACTGGTGCCCCTGTTTAGGAAACATTACATGGTGACTGAATTTAAGGCTGTACAACAGGCAGCATTTTATTTAATTAATATAGTTTTATTTAAAAAGAGCACAGTGTACATTAATCGATATTCAAACAGATGTAATTGTGCCCAGATAGATCGGCAGCCTTTTACCCGGATGTTGTGAGACGTCATGCGATAATAAAAACTCCACGACCAGCAAAAGCACGACTTCCCTCACACGTGCGTATTACATGGAATAAATTCCCGAACGGTTGAGCTATTTCACTTTGTTCTTTAGGGGCTGCCGCATGCTGCAAGATTGTAAAAAAAACAACACACACACGCAAAAAGGAAGACATTCTCTCACAGGGGGGTTCCATCTTTACTGTGACGTTTACAAATGAAGGGACGGAGAGAAAAAAAAGGCTCGGAATTCAGAATGAAGATGAATAGATCTGTCCGGCGTTAAGAGATGCAGCAGACGGAGCAAGTGCACGTAACCCCAACTACTCGGCCTCGTGGAGGGTTCCCCAAATACCGACCTGCTGCAGGGAACCAAAAAGAGAGCAAATACCTGCAAACAAGAACAATGATTCAGTCCACGTGTCCAGGGGGTCAAAACCTCTTCATGGAGGATTTTTTTTTTTTCATGGAGGAGGAAGTCATCTGCTTGCGGCACCAAAAACATCAAATCTCAACTGTGAGGGAACTGTCCGTTTGATCTTAGAACGGCCTCAACACACACGTTACGTAAGACGTTGAGCCTTTTGGCTTCAATGCAAACACCTTGCTGGGGAGAGTATTGCATGTGTAATCCTCTTCCGTTTTATTTTGATTTTAAATCGGCCCTTCCAAGCTCATTGGATCTCTACTTGACCTAGTACGTGTTTTTTGTTCATGTTTTTCCTTTTATTATTCTATTAAATATTTTCAGTATACTAAAAAGATATGACTGAAGCATAAATGCTTATATTCTTCCTATCCTAAATTCTTATCAATTTAATTAGATTTAAAGAAAAGAAAAAAAAAATATATATATATATATACACACACACACACACACGCACACATATATTTCATTCACACTTGTAAACCTCAAATTGTTTTTATAAACAATCCTCTTGAAAACCAAAAAATAGTTGACCATTCTTACATTTATGTTTTCATTGTTCCATAATTGAACTCCTACAATAGAGACACATCAGTATACTAAAGTAAGTTTGTCTTTACTCTAATTAGCACTACAGACAAACAGCAAGGGTCCTCCATCCTATTCTTTATAATGAATATATAATAGACGAGAGGCTTTTACAGCAAGAGACTATTGTTGGAACACAGAGTTGACTGAAAGGAATGCAACGCTGTCAAGTTTGTCAAAAAAAGAAAGAAAAGAGAGCTGGAGTTGACAGTTCAATCAAATAGCGGATAATAGTTCATTTTATCTGTGTTTGGGTTCCCGGGGCCGTATCATGACCAGACACCTGCAACCCAGAGAAAATGCGAGCACGGTGAGGGGGCCCGCAACTTCAAACGGGGTCGGGAATCGAGTCAAAGATTTCAATCGGCGCTGGCATTATCCCGGCCCCGCAGGCACGGTTCTGTCTATCTGTGGGCAGACTCGGGTCTCTGCAACACGAGCTCGATGGCGCTTTGATTCGGTGAGATTTGCTGTCAGGAATATATTTAACACTCCCCATCAAAATGTTTCTATTGCAGAGAGACGCATTTACATTTTGACCGTGTTACTCTGCTTGCGTGACAAACCTGATCGGGCTTGACACAAACTGTCCCCCCCCCCCCCCCCCCCGACCCAACCCCCCCCCCCCAGCTGAGCCTGATGTATTTATTAAACAGGGACTTGTGCTAAACATTGAACATGCACGTATGGTTAATTGCTAATTGCAAGCTGGGGAAGTGGAAGGCGTTAAATGTTTGACAGCAGAGCTCAGCGTTGTTATGTGCAGACTGAATGAGTTCCCAATTGTTTATATCAGGAACACTGACTCATCCTTTCAGTTTATGACCTGGTTTATTTTAAGCTGCATTTTGATGTATTTTGACTTGGGAACAACCTAACACATTTTAGAAGTTATTACAGAGCAGTTGTATAAACAATTCCCAATTACGTATCCAGCAGACAACAACATTACCATTCTTTATTTCTGCAAGGAGATTAGGGGCACATTCCAAGTCTCTTAATTGCGTCCTCTTTTCCCTCACTTGCATCTTAGTCCCTGCCACCAGGGATGCATGGAGAGAGGCAAGGAAACAATACGAGGAGAGAGGAAACAGGGAAATAGCTTCGAAGAGAAATCAGACAATCCTTTCGCCAGTTGCAATTAAGTGAAGCGACGACGTCTGGTTCTGATGTAGGCGGATCAGCTGTCAGTCGGCTTTAACAGCTGGAGGAACTTTTGATGGAGTTTCTGTCTGTACACATGATCAGATATACTAAGAAACACAAACAGTTATCACCCCTGCCAGAGTAGAGATGTTTTCTCTCCGTAGCCTGTAAGTATTTATACACAGTGTGTGGCATTTATACTGTGTTCTGCTTATAAGTGCAGGACCAATTTCTACTGGGCGGAATGCATTGTCTTATTTATTAATTATTTAAATCTGAATGTTTTGAAATTCAGACTGTTCTGTTTTCATGAACACTAAAATGAATTTATTAGGCTCAATGTTTCGAGGGAAATTGAAATGAATCATCAAACACTCAGCCTCAGCAATTATCAGCCTCACTCACGTAACTGAATGGAAATTACATTAAATTATGTAAAAAGTGCTTTGTCTCTCTCGCTGACTTTAATTGTATCCATAATTATAGTTATTGAGGGAAATAACAGATCATTAAATTACAATTCGTTCTCATAAATTAAGAAAGTTGTTTAAGGTCCTTTTGGTTGTTCAGACCTACAATGGACACATATTTAAACCAAATGGTTAATCAGAAAACAAAATATAAAACTTGAGTTTATCTTGTGTGATCTGTCGCCACTCTGGAATGAAACTCCAGAGATGTTGAGAAAAACCTGATCATCTGCGGATGAACTGATGAACAATGAGGGGCGTGTCGGCCATTAAAACACTTCCTGGAAGGCTGCCCTCGCTCATGGCTCCCTTAAGAGATCCCTCCTCGCTCCTAAGAGCTTTGGGACGGTTGCCAATATGGTGGGCGCAAAACAACTTCCAGTTTAAGCGAAGATCGAGAGGGGAGGAAATAAAACATAAATAAAGAGACTTGGGATGTAGGTATTTGGTTGTGTATCGGTCTTTCCACAGCTAATCTTGCGTACCGCTGGAAATCAGTCTAAAATGGTTCAAGCCATTAATTTGTTGGCAAGAGTTGTACAACTTTAATGAGACTATCTTTAATATTATCTTTAGTTACTATCTTTAATATTATCTACAATCTTAGTTTAGCTTGTTAGCGTGCTAATAATAGCTACATAGCACGTAACATAAACTAAAGCTGACCGGATTGTGGTTTGTTTTGCAGGTATCCAAAAGTTTAGTATATTTAAAGTCTTTATTATTATGGGGGAGCGAGATATAAAAGTTGAGGGATAATCAAAGTCCTGAGGGTTTATACTCTATAAAGCATTGGTATCTCGAGACTATGTTATAGCAATTCTTCTAAGACATATCACTAAAAAGGTTGAAACGTCAGCTGATGCCGTACTGCTTACTATACATTCCCCTGTGAGAAACCGTTTCTGTGGTAACTCTACAACAAAAATAAAAGTTGGAGCTTGCAACTGCGTTGTCTTTTGTGCAATAATTCCAAGAGGTAATGTGCATGAGGCAGGATCTCATTTTGGCGAGTTATTACTATCTTCTGTCAGTAACACATCGGTAAGCAGCAATATTATTCTTTCAATTTATTACTGGAGAAATGACCCATTTGTTTGCTGGTTTCATAGGTACATTTATAGCTTGGTTTAAATAGTGTTATGTAATTTTCATGATGGAATGAATTCACATTTTCAATTTTTTTTTCATTTAATGTGTTTTTTCATTTTTTTTATATACTGTAATGGCCTTTCATCATTTCTTATCCTTTGCAGTATGACTGTAGCTGCTTGAGGGAACCTTTTGTGTGACTTAAACGGTCTTGTGTGGATTGGGGACCAAATCAGAGTTTGGTCAGGGTTTAACTCCAGGGGATCGTGTGCAATTATGTGCTAAAACTCTCCAGCATCACCTGGCATTACCCGAGTCCCTCCTGGGTCAGACTTTGCTCCGGAGTGAGAGGGAGAAGTCTAAAAAGAGCTGATGGGGCACGAGGACTCGGTAGCTGGGATAACATAGGAGAACTGGGGCAGACGTAATATTCTGAAATCTAAATGCAAATTGGAAAACCTCCACCACACAAATGTGCATTCGTGGTGTTGGTAAGTTTGCACACATGCGTGGTCCCCTATGTGTGCTAATTCATTTGGGAGTATTTTGCGATATGTTTAGCAAGCCCCCGAGGGGCTGGCTGGAGCATCCTGATAAGGACTGTTGGGTGTAGTGCAGATGTGTCGTGTACCGGACTCCAGTGTGTGTATTGTGTAGTTGGTGGTTTGATATTGGTGTTCTCTCCTGCCTCACCGGTGACAGTGTTATCTGAAGGGACCCAGGGAGCTCCGTAGGGGTGGGTCTCAGTAATGACAATTACGCTTATCACAGCAGTGGGATAGACAGCCCGTCGACTCAAAGCCTGTTTCATTGACAGGGTTGACTCAAAATGCAGTGGTTCTTCCGCAATAGTGGAAAAGTGGTGTTGTGTTTTTGAAGGATTCCGCGAAGTCCATAGTTCAGTCAACAATTCGGTAAACGTAATTTATGAATTCCACACAGAATCCAGTCCTACTGAATGGAATAGTTATGATCAATATTCCCTTACAGCAATGAAGGAAATCTGCCTCGAGCACTTCAACTTGATAAATATTCACATTACTGCTGCTAACCAGGAGCAAAATATCATAACAGTGATGAGCTTAAGGCATGGTGACAGAATAAAGTAAACATAATAGACTAGAAGAAAGAAGCTCATTCAGCAGATACTCCTCCTCTATAGGTTAATGGTTACACAATTAGCACGAGCGCCAAGCTTTTTAGCTCAATGCTGCTGCTTTTTAAATTTGTATTACGGTCATTTAGAACACCTCGGTCACATGTATCCAGTTCTACCAATCAGAAAGCAGCTTTCTCAATGTTATACATTTACGAGAGAGAGTTCGGCTCTCGGGAAATAATAAAGTGCAAAATGCCAAAGCAACATCTTGTGAGATAATTCCCAAACTCGTGAATGAACAAGGGACTCTGTGAATAAGATGGATTGAACACAATGCGTGGGCTGAATAAAACATTCAAAGACAAATTGTGGTCTATCCGTCTTCCCTATTGACTCCCTCGCTGGCTGCTCTCCAGGGAACGTTTCCAATAACTTCAGACACTTGTACGTGCGCGATCATCTGGACAAAATGAGACAAACAGTCTCAGCTGCTTCGTGAATGCAAGTCTCGGTTGAAGAGCTGACGTTAACTTGATTGACCAAGTGACAAGCGAGTCACATGACGAGCGGCTCACGTTACCAAAGACCGACTTGACAAACTTCAACTTTTACTTTTTGGTTTCTCACGGGAGACGGACAGCTGTCTCCTGGACAAAAGTCTGGTTTGTAATGCCTAAAGCGTAGTGGAAGTTTACTCAGGAACGCTCACTCTTCGCTCTCATTCACTCACTGCTCTAAAAGTTGATCAACCAGATGCTGCCACGATCTGCCTTAGCCAATCACATCGTTGAAATTCTGTTTCTAATCACATAATCGCCAAAACTACCACCGGTGTCTAGACAAAGCATCACTGCCCCCTTTTCATATAGTACATCCTGATGGAGTCCAATCACCAAAGGTTCTTCACTAATCATCTCATTGTGCATGTGTAATACATTATTGTTCCATTCTAAATTATGTCTTCTGATTTAAATATAAATATATATATATAAACACGGTCAGAAATTCAATATCTCTGCAAAACATTGACCATTTGCCTGATTTGTGGACTTTCTTGAGCCATTTTGAGATTTCTCGATACGATGCCAATGTGATGAAAAGCCATTTTTCACATTGGTTGAATACAGTATGCGATATCACATCTCTTACTCAATGCCCAAGTGCTCCTGGCAGGAGCCTTGGTGTGAAGCAATATTACCATGGTAACAGCTCTCAAAGCAGCCGTTATGTAGCTATATGTGTCCATGAAGAACACTCAATTTGCCTGCATCCACTTGTTGAGTGCCGTAAAAAAAAAAAAAGAAGAAAAGCAGAATATGTAAGTGTTACTGGCAGTGGGCTGCTGGCCTGCACCCACAGTGAACACTGCTAACAGTATAAGATTCCCTGTGGGACAGCGTTACAATAGAGGGGCATCAACATTTCATCTAACACACCTAACGGGGTGGTGTATTTCGATTGTCCAAGTGAAATGATAAGCAAGAAAGAATGCCAAAATGCCACTTCTGTTTTACATCATCTTGGCTCCTTTCCTGGAAAGTGACTGGGATCCTTGGATAATGGAGGCATCATTATCATACAAGAGGGCCTCCTTATGGGACCACACTGTCAAACAAACGGCATAATGCAGTTAAAAGGAAACATTAAATGGTGCTAACAAATAAAAGGAAAGAAGAGAAAGTGGGAAATTAAGAAAATCTATGCCAGGAAGACCTTGCATTTTCCCTTGTCGCATCTTTTTTTTTGACACCCTCCTCTTTCTTGGAAAGTGAAGTGTGAACAACATTTGTGTCAGTGCATCAATTTGATTTGCTAGTCCAGCAATAAAAGCTAAAACTATGACTGAAAATATTCAGAAATGTTTCAAAAGGAGTGTTATGGATATCTCTCCCCCACGTGCTGAATGACAAGCACCCGTCCCCATCAATCGCACTTTCAAAACGTAGCTGTGGAACAAACAAATGACGGAGGTTCAGACTACACCGAGTGCTCACAAACATTATGACCAAAGTGCAAAGAAGATAGCGATTAGACACCAAATGTCATCCAACTTATACAATAAAGTATTTGTATTGCCGCCTTTAACAACGCATATGACATTTTCTGATCGGACACAACTTTGGTAAAGGTTTGATAAGGTTAAGGCAACTAAACTACTTGGATAAATGTACCATGAGGAGTTGTTGGACAACTATGAGCTGGGAAAATGTTCAATTACATTTAGCCAGGCACGGAGGCTCGTTCAGTGGGCTGGCATTCGACCCACAATGCTGCAGAGGCGTGAATGCACCGTGGGATAAAATACGTCCTTGTTTTGTCAGGATAGTTGGCTAGCGAGCCTTTCAGTTTCAATCAAGGAGACCAGGAGAGAGCAGTTCTGGAGAGAAGACAATAGACACATTTTTATACTTGTATGCTTGTAATCAAGCTTTGTATTTGCCTTAAGGCTGTACCAAAATATATTTATATTTTTATTTATGCTTTTGGGTGAAGCTTTGAATGTCTGTTGTCATTTTATGCATTCATGACCCTAAAAAATTAAAATAATATAATAAATATATACACCTTCGTTGTTGTAATTATATAGTTGTAATTCAGGGTGCTGTTCGGTTGCTGCTAGATCGCTTCATTAATATGGGCGTGTGCCTGCCTTTGTGGCAAGTGGGAGAGCAAAGTGTTTTATGACCACAAATGATTGCAGTTATCTTTTTTTCGCCTGATCGTTATCTGCAACTGTGCCAAAAAACCTGGTTTAGACAGAATAAAAAACAAAAAAAGTGCAAGAAAAAAGAAGCTATGCAGTATTCTTGATTTAGAATTTGGACGTCAACATTCGATGTGACGCTCGACAGCCATAAAACTGTCTTTTTTGGATGATTTATTGTGTTTCTCAATAAGGAAGGCTTTGTTGCTGTCAATTAACACAACGTTGATGTGGCATATTGTAAAGAGAGGTAAGGGCCTCCAAAACATCCGTAGCCCCAGGGCCTCAAGTACTATAGAGGCATTTACACAGCTTCAGTCGATGCCTGAAGATTGAAAAGGCTTCATGAATCCCTTTAGCCCCGCCCCCTCCCCATTCCACCCTCTTACCATGCAGGTCGTTGCCGCCTCTGAGAGCAGAATATAGCAGCCCGGGGGAAAATACTTGGTCGTCCTGACATAAAAAAAAGCTCTTCTTAACAAGGACACCCTTTAGCTCTCCAGATTACTTATGTGAAAAAGAAAAAAAAGGAGGAAATATGAGAATCAAAAGGGATATCAAATCCACTGGGATCTAAGGAAGCCTTTTGTGGCCTGCCAAGCTCTGGGTCACCTATAATGACAACATTAATTCCTTCACCTCTCCAGCAGCAGCAGCAGAAAGCTGAATTAAAGAACTTCTGAATATCAGCTTCACCGGCCTCTCAAACCTTTCAGAGTAACGACCCATTATATGAGTTTGTGACAAAGAATTCAGCATAATGAGATCACGAGATAAGCTATTGAATATATATTTTCCCCCTGAATCTTTAGCGTAGTTCATCTCAATACTAATAGTTCCCACATTAAATTGCATATGAACTGGGTATTGCCTTATAATAGGCATACGGGGTTTGACTGTCCTTGAAATTTATAGAGTAATTCAGATTATTGATGGAAAAAAATTGTAACAAAGGCAAAGATGATTCTATCATCCATCTGTTGAGCTTACATAACATGCTGCAAACCAATTGCATTGAGCGCAGTAGCCATGGAAGCAAACTGAGTTTGTGAAGTACAGGAATATTGCTTCATGCAAGCAACATAAAAAAAGTATTAAATAAAGAATCTTCATAAATTGGTGTTAAACGAGATTTGCACTACTTAGCCCCTACAGAGAGCAGTTTATTCAACCCACTGTTTGTTGAGCACAAGAACATTCATTGTAATCGAGTGTCCTTCCTGTACACATACAAATCTTTATTACCATACCCTTTGATGAAGAACTAATATGCCTCTTCTTTTCACAGGGCCAAAACACACTTAACACATTTGTTGAAATATTAGAAGCTCTTGAAAAGCGCCGGAGGACATGAAACAAACACGCACAACAGGTGGTGTTCTGCCACTTCAGCAACACAAAGCAAATTCTAGGAAGAAAGAAAGAGTTGTCACCGATGAACTGATTAAGTAACAACACCAGCAGCAATATATCTCCTCTATTTAAAATATCTGCTCCTTTTTCACCCCTTTGCAGCTTCCGCCCACTCCTGTGCAGCACCGTGGCTCTCTTCCCTTTGACACTCTTTTCTCTCACACAGGGAGGACCACTCCGTTTAAGAGAAGGCGACGGAGATGGCTGCGGGGTCGATTGAGGATGCAGCGGGGCTGTGTGGGTTAAAGTGCCGCGATCAATTGCGGGATTACGGATCAAAGAGCCTCGCTGCATTCCGACTGTGAAATAGGGATCACTCCTACACGAGCAAACACAATGGCGCCACCCAGTATCGCACAAAAAAAACCTTGCATTACAGTCACTCCCAATGGATTAGCACAGCACATAATACAGTGTAGAGTAGTGTGCAAAGATTACGGTATTAGCAGTCCTGCTATTCTACACAGTAGGTTCTAAATCATTTTAGGCATTGTGTGAATTAGCACTTTGCATATGTCTCGCATGTCTCTCTGAAACATCTCTTGTTATATTGTTTGGCGCGCCGCTCTACTGAAGAGGCCACGCAATATCCTTCCAAAAGATTCATTCCCTTTGAAATTTTTTTTCGTAAAGCTGGTGATGGCGTAACCCATTGCAAATGATATGGTATGACTGTCGTAGCGACATCCATACCATATCATTCTCATAATTGTCACACACGTCAAACCATTCATTTACCATACGTGTGTAGGGAAGCAGAGCATTTCATTTAATGTGTTACAGTATTTTCTCTCACTTGTGCATGTGAGTACATTGATGGTATGTTGTGCAGTAACCAGCGGTGGACGTTGAATCACATCATTTACTTGGGCAGCAATACCACGGTGCAAAGATAGCCCATTTGCAAGAAAAAGTCTTGCATAAAAAAAATTAATTAAAAATACAAAAGAGTTGGCATCAAAACTTGAGAGCATAGCAGCAAACAACTATTTTGTATATGTATTCATATAGTGGAGGAGCGTCTGCCTCAGGAGAGAATGAAGTCACTCTCTCTCTCCGAGTGTGTTTGAATCAGAACTCCGTGCTCGGTTTACCGCTCTGCTCTCACATGGCGGCGAGAGCTGGTAACGCCATCCCGACTGACGGCGTCGCCTGGGCAGCGTGGCCACCCTCCCTCCGGTAACCCTGTAACTCTGTCATCGTGTTAGCACTGTTGGCACTTTTAGCTGCGAGCCACCGGCTTAGCTGTCGCAATCAAAACGCTCACAATCTTGGACCAAGTTCATTTATTTGTCCACTAGAGGCGCACATGAGACGGCCTTGCATGCATCTCGACACCTTCAGGGCACCCTAGAGCAGCAGTCCTCAACCTTTCTTGCGCAAACGGACTGGTTTCGTGTCAGACAATATTTTCACGGATCGCCCTTCAGGGGGTGATAAAAATGACGGAATAAATATGATGTAATAAAATAAGAAAGTGAAAAAGTACAATATTTCTCTCTAGAAATATAAAATCAGCATAACATGGCAATACCAATAGTATAGTACACGTACCTCAAAATTGTACTTAAGTACAGCACTTAGTTCATTCCCACCACTGAAGCTGCTGAATCCTTTTTCACAGCGGCCTAAATGCAGCTGCTGTGGACACTGATGGAGAACTGCAGCTGCTGATAATGGGCTGCTGCTCGCATGCTGCTTCGGTTTCCGGGCCGATGACAAGGTGCGAGATTCCTACCATGGAGCTGCGGCATTATTGCAACCAGCGACCTTCCCTTTCGTCCCACGTTGTCTCCCTCTACCGTCAACCCTTGCAGAAAGGCAAGACGGCAACATAAGGAGAGGGGAGGGCCTCTTTTTAAACGTATATTGGCAGTTGTTTAAGGATCCCCTCATTGTCGAACTTCCGTAAAGTTGTATTAATTCTTTATTTTTCTTCCTCTTTTCTCTCAGACTCTTTGGACTAGCGTCGCAGCTCCTCCAACAGTTTTGTCAACACGCATCAAAACGTGCAGCTGCCCCGAGCACACCTGGTCATTAGAGGACCGATTTACTTGCCGGCAGGTAAGGTGTTTTGTGGGTCAATATGTTTTTAAATTTGGGCAGTAGTAAAGTGAAACAATGGGGGAAGTGGATTCATACACACACACAAGATACCTTTTCTACGTTGGTGATTTTCTATTTTCTGGAAGTAAATTAATGTTAAGCACCGGTCCATTGCTACTCTAAGTACCTCCACTTGGTCATGGAGGCTCTTTCGTCCACTGATATGCTGCACTTCTCTGAACTCTTTGGCAGAAAATAATTCGAGACATTTGCTGACTGCTGTCAACTCATCACATGCCCCATTAAAACCAACGGCTCTGAAACGAAATCATTAATGAAGCCAATCATGGGGGTACAGTAAACTACTGGCTTGCTGACACGAGGAATGCAAAAGCAAGCAGATTGAAGATGCTTCATTGGCCAGATAACTTGAACTTTGACTCAAGTCCCTGTTGCCTGCTCCAAATAATGCGTAAGCTTGACCATGTTCGGGGCAAGTATATGCAAATTAAAGGTTTTAATGGGTGAGTTTATGATGTCCGAGGGTACCCATGCCCAAAGAGTTTTGATTAGGTACCACGACTCTTTTTGAATTTGCAAAACAACAAAAAATACTTTTTTTCTATACTCCGATAACTTTTCACACCTTTCAGTTCATTTATTTGTCCACTAGAGGCGCACACGAGACGGCCTTGCATGCATTTCGACGCCTTCAGGGCACCCTAGAGCAGCAGTCCTCAACCTTTTTTGCGCAAACGCACTGGTTTCGTGTCAGATACAGGGGGTGATAAATATGACGGAATAAATATGATGTAATAAAATCATTCGACCGGCATAAAAACAAATATAAAGTGCGTAAAATTACAACTCACCATTACGCCGAATTAGTGGAGCCCTGAGCGTGTTTCTCTGCAATGAGTCGGTCCCATCTCAGGGTAATCGGACCCACGGCATGGAACCGGGCCTTGGCCCGGTGGTTGGGGGCCACTGCCCTAGAGGACCCTGCATTACATTTTGTCCACTGAAACGGCAACCTAGAGCAGCGGTCCCCAACCAAGGGAGCCGCGGCCCGGTACCGGTCCGTGGATCTTTTCGTAATGAATGAAAAAAAATGGTATTGATTATCAAGATTGGAAATATGTTTTATTTTGAAAAATTACTAGATACATCCGCCTGTGCGTCTGAGCCTCTTGACACATTGTCTCCCGTTTGCCCGAGATGGGACTGACTTGTTGCAGAGAAACATGATCAGGCCTCCCAACTAATTTGGCGTAATGCTGAGTTGTATTTGTATGCACCTCATATTTGTTTTTATGCCGGTCGTATGATTTTATTATGTAATATTTATTGCCGGTCCGTGAAAATATCGTCTTACACAAAACAGGTCCGTCATGCAAAAAAGGTTGGGAACCGCTGCCCTAGAAGACCCTGCATTGCATTTGGTCCACCTGAAGGGCACACTAGAGGACCCTGCATTGCATTTGGTCCACCTGAAGGGCACACTAGAAGACCCTGGAATTCATTTGGTCCACCTGAAGGGCACACTAGAAGACCCTGTAATTCATTTGGTCCACCTGAAGGGCACACTAGAGGACCCCAAATTGCATTTGGTCCACCTGAAGGGCGCACTAGAGGACCCCACATTGCATTTGGTCCACCTGAAGGGCACGCTAGAAGACCTTGCATTGCATTTGGTCCACCTGAAGGGCGCACTAGAAGACCCTGTAATTCATTTGGTCCACCTGAAGGGCACACTAGAGGACCCCACATTGCATTTGGTCCACCTGAAGGGCACACTAGAGGACCCCAAATTGCATTTGGTCCACCTGAAGGGCACACTAGAGGACCCCAAATTGCATTTGGTCCACCTGAAGGGCACACTAGAGGACCCCACATTGCATTTGGTCCACCTGAAGGGCACACTAGAAGACCCCACATTGCATTTGGTCCACCTGAAGGGCACACTCGAGCTCATCATCTTGTCTTGCTTATTGGACCGACATAGAGGGCATTTTATTATGTTTTATCTACAATTGTGGCATCCAAGTGGGCACTCACTGTATCCAATGGTTACTTAAGGGCACCGAACTGCATAAATGTACTAATTTATAAAATTAATCAATGACAACGTTTCAAGTCTTGTTTATATGATTAGGAACTTTCCATTTAAAAAAAAATAAAACATGCTTTTGAAAGGTAATTTTTTTACCCAGGCTTACAAGTTTGTAAATCCTGCCCACTGTCCACATGTTATAACAGGAACATATGGGATGAAGTGGTTGACCTTTCAGTGCACCTACCTTTTAAAAAGTAATAATTAGCTGTTTCACCATAGACCTGAGTCTTTGCATATCATTGATTTAGGACAGAGAAAAAGCACAGGGCATTATCAGAGTGGTTATTGATCATATTCAATTTCCATTTATATCATGTATGCAGACTTTTAGGATATTTGTAGGTAAAGAACTACTTGAGATTTGACCGAAAAGGCTCAAATATATCCAGCGATTAACGACCAGTCAAGTAAATAAAACATATTTATTTTGGTCCTCACAGCACTTCATTGGTGTTTCAAATGGCTCAGTTTACAGTGTATAATCCCCTTGCTGTCCTCTGGGCAGTGGTATGGCCATCTCACGGTATGACACAATGAGCTCCTTCCACTTGGGTGAGCAGCTGATAGTCCCATAATCAAAGGGTTAGGAGTCATTAGTAACGTTTTCATACGTCTGTGCCACTTTTTAATTACTTCCCAGCTAACAGTCATCTTCACTGTGGAGGATATGGGTCGGGGACGAATGAGATGTCCTCCAAGGTGAGACACCACAAGCACATTTTAGTTTTTTTAATTGAGAGATTTTGGGCTATTTAGCTTCAATAACACATGTCTTCTTTAAGACTAGTGGAACTCAAACGTTCTAAATACACATTAGATAATGACTGATTTACATATTTGAACATACAATTTTAGAAAACTTGTAATACAAAAGACTATGGTCATAAAGTAAATAATCAAATGGAGAAGTTTTATGGTGGTATCTATTAGTTCATTGTTTTACCCTATTCACCTGATCAAAATGATACACAATACGTATTTTTAAGTCTTAAAACACTATGAAAACGGATCAATGGTCGTTTTATGCAGTATTTTCTGATTCATCCAAAATCCACTAATTAAAAAAATGTCGCTCATTAAAATGAAACCTGGCTTCATCGAATTTTGTTTTGGGAATTTATGCAATTTAGCACATATAAAGCAATGCTTCATTTGCGTATTTAAACCAACATTTTCAGAAAACTTGTCATACCATTTGTTTTTTTTTCCTAATGTAAGTAAGCTGGGCCAGTTTAATGAAGATTTCTCACAGTGTGTAAATGAATTGCCCATTTGAACTGGGGTGTCTCTCCTTAATTGATATTTAGAGGAGCCCTACCTTTCTAACCAGACAGACATTTGGTGTGGAGAGCCATACATGGAGCAAGATGAGGTTCACATTTGTATTATGGGTTGTGATACTGCTTAACAAAATACCATATTGCCCGTGCTGCTGTTACTGTCATGATTGTACGTTTTGTTTTCAACCAAATGAGCTGAAGTGCTATCATGCGGACTGTAATATAAATGAGGGAACACGAGCAAGCCCCCCGTTCAACGTGTATATTATGATGAGCTTATCTGTGCGGCTTAATGAACTGCACGCACACCAACATTCCGGAGGCCATTTTCACCCAATTAACAGTGAAATCAGCTCAGAGCAGAATAGAAAACAACCTGGTGTACCCGGAGAAAAGCGCTGCGGCGTCCCAAAAGTGGAGCAGATAACCCACCCCATTATTTACCTCTTTGTTAATGTGTATGCGTTGGCAGGATAGCGCTTTCTTTTTCATTAAAGAAATTCCTCACGCTGTTGCTCACTTGCTTCTGTCATCAATGCTGAATATATTAAATAGAGGCATAAGTTTAGTTCTGCAGCATATTCATAATAACAGGGATGGCCCAAATCTCTCAAGATGTCCCAGATGGTACCAGCACTGAGCCGCATGATTCAAATTTATGTTGTAAGTTCACTGATAAGCTGATTCTGGATCTTGTTTGAGTATTTATACTACACGGCGTGCACCCGTGAGGGAAATATTACCCCAAGTAAGCACCATCGAGGATGTGGTGTTCAGATTAGCAAATGCTATCAGTGCACATTTGCACATTTCTGAACTAATTAAGAGAGAGCAGGGGAATATTCCTTTTCATTTACTGAAATAACTGTATAGCCTGTGTAAACTAAATGATACTGCATTTCCTAATGCTTTTGTTTTTTTTAAATATTCCTAAATGCTAACCAAATGCAAAATTGTGTGGATGGAGCTGATTTTCCTCATTTTAAACTACAATGTTTGTGTTAAGATGTGCCAGGTGGGAAAGATTGTGCAGAAAGCCAACTTCTCCATGGGATTTATTCAAACATAAATGCATAATGCATGTACTAGACTAGTTAATGCCAAGAGGAAACACATCTTCATTCTCAACTTGTTCCAAATGTGTGTATTTGTGTGTACCACTGCACCGTATTGCATTGGGTGTGCAGGTTTATGTATTACGCAACAAAAAAGAGGATGAACAGAAGAATAAAAATGAAAGCCATGGTGCCAAGTGACTGTTTTGTCCCAATTATTTCTCAGTATATAGAGTTTATTTTTTTTATGTGAATACAATCTATCCATAACCTTTTAGTAAGTCATTTGTGTTGCCTTACAGTAGCTGCTAGGAATCATGACTTTTAAAAAAGGTGACATCAAAGTGTGCTTGCATACCTAACCATCACTGAATAAAATAGACAGCACAGTCAGTGTTAGGCAGTAGCAGCATTTCTCAGTAACCTGGTGGTAGCATCACTGTGTTCTGAATCAAATACCTTTTCAGTAGCATAGCTCTTTATTTTAGAAGTGAGGTAGCAACAACACAAGCTAAATAAAAATGTTTTTATAGAATGTCAGCTTTAACATGCTTGCATATGTGTACTTATGTCCATAAAAAGAATGGCAGGTGTCAATGGGGTCTTTTTTTGGTACTCAAGGACATTAGAACATAAATTGTCACGGTTTCCTGAAAGCAACAATCTTTGTCAAGCATCATTCACTCTGTTTATCCTTAATACCTTTCCAACTCCATTGCATGTTGCTGCCACTATCAGTCAAATAGATGACATTAAGTGTCCTGTAAGTGCTCCCCCCGAGTTTTGCCAGATGTAGTGTTTGGCGTTCAGGCGACTACAGGTTTTTCTTTTGTCTCAGAAGAATAGAGAATATTTATTCCTCACGCGGTTGTAGTCCTTTAGGTGCCATTTGGCCAAGTCCAGGCAAGCTGTCGTCTGCCATTTGCACAGCAGCGGCTTCCGTCTAGCCACTGTCCATAAGGGGATGATGGATGGAGTGCTGCACAGAGGACTGTCCTTCTGGAAGGGTTTGTCATCTCTGCAGAGAAACTGACACTGAACCATTAGGCCTTCAGTGACCAAGGCCCTTCAAGCACAGTTAATGACAAGTTGTCTGAATAGATTTTTTATTCAGAGTTAGGGGTTTTACTTTCCCTTATTTGTTTATCTGGGGTTAGGCACAGCACCAAGACACAGATTGTGCAGGACATAATCAAATGAATATTGCAAAAATCTACTAAAATTCATTGCAGAGATCGATCAAACTCAGCAGGATACCTCATCAGAAGTCTCATAAAAGAAGAAAACATCTGCCAGTGCAGCAAGACTATTTCAATCTCTTTGCAGTACAACTTGTTTAATGTGATTAAATTGGGTGTTTCTAAGAAAAAAAGAATAAAGACAACTTGGGAATTAGAATAATGAAAATGACACTTTCAAACTGGAAATCTCACTGTATTGTTTAATTAAAGGTTTTAGTACAATAAGACTTGCAGAATGCAATTGTGGAAAATGCCACTATTGAGCTACTTGGGTACAGGTGTACTTTGAGCTGAATGCTAACAATGGGTTTGTATTTCATATAGGATTGAGATGTCGTCATTGGGTTTATCGCCGCACACATGCCCAGACCTGTTTTTTTTCCTTCTCGTGCCCTTTTCCTTGATTGCCTTCAGAGCTACAGTGTCGGATGGAGTTAAAATTACTAGAGGTGTGTGATGATTAGGTATACCGAGCAGCATTGACTTTCTATATTTCTCGAATTGACCGTCAATTGGGCACCCATTTATTTATTTATTTTTCCCTTTTAAGATGTGCATTGCAGACCTTAAAGAATGATCAATACACCCATCGAGGCCAGTCAGTGGTGATATTCCAGAAAGACCTGTATCAGACCTAGCTTTTAGACACAGTGTTGAACGCATTATGCCATCATGCATTTTCAGTACCACGGCCAACTTGGAGGCACTTGTTCCACTCAGCGGCGAAAAAAGGCTACAAATAATCCCCAGATGTATGCACGCACACTTACTGAGTACATCCTTGGGTGGCTAAGCCTGCTATCCTTAAATACATGGATGTCGAGTTTTATTTCAAGGGGCTAGATGCTCCAGTGGTGAGATATTTCAAAAGATATGGATACAATACCAGTACAACCTGAAACCACCCTGTTGCCATTGTGCAGGAAAGGGATCAGTGTTCTGTCCTACTTGGCTGCAATGCACACGGCAGAAGTCACACAGCACCTGCCAACACTGCGCCTGCTAGGTACTTTTCTCCACAATATAGTTAGGCCCACATGTGAATGGTGATCATCCCTCCCTCACTGCAGTCAGAACTGGCATACTGCAAAACATCCCTGTGATCTTTTGCAGGGGGTTCCTCTTGGTAACGCAATGTCACAGTTATCAGTGCTTAAAGACACCCACCTCTCTGGATGGGGTAAAATGTACAAGTCCCAGTGGTGGGTGGGAAATGGAAGAATCTGCGATTTCTCCACAATAAGTGTCTGGAGCTGTCAGACATGTCACTGTGAGAACAGCGGCAACGTACATCAACCATCAGTCCTACTGCTATTAGCCCTGAGCCTTCTGCTGTGGTCTCAAAAGCACCTCCTGCTGAACCCAGCAGACGCGCGTCCTTTGTGAAAGGTACATGACCTTTGCGCGCTGTCGGTCTCGCCCTCCTGCCTTTTTATATTAAGGAGGATGGACACACATTAATGTTACAGCCAGAACTTGTTCTTTATAACAACAAGTTTTCATACATTTATTTTGGTCAAGATTTGTTGAAGGGTTCGAATCCACAAAACCAGGCTGAAAATGAAGAAAATATGAAACGATTGGATGAGGGCCTACGGAACCAGTGAGTTGTCGGAGTCTAGGAATTGGAATGCCTCTTTATAGGAAGAGGCGTGTGATCCAAATTGAATGGCTATTTAAAAAGTTTTTTAGACATGTCATTATCGGAAGATGATTGGCCAAAGTCAATAAGATCCTTTTTTGGGGGACAATATATATCAGCAAAAAATGTCAAGGCAATTTATCCAATAATTATTGGATAATACGACAAGTCAGGAAAAAAGTTGTGAATGACTGACATCCTGAGAGCAAAGCACGCTGCACGCAACATTAAATGTGTTTTCTGCATGTAGACTCAAAATTAAAATACCAATATACGGAGAGTGAACTACATTTAAACATGTCGCTGTATGTATAATCATGATGTGACTCACTCTTCAGCCATCGTAATGCGTAATAAGTGTGAATACAAATACTACATCTGGTCATTCTAAGAGGTTGCCCTTTACAGAGCCAAGCGTCAGCGCACCTATTCAGCTGCGATACAACGCTCAGTGTGATGCTTCAGAAGTGGCACCTGGCGCCCAGGGACTTTTGAAAGGTGGAAACTTTCACAGCACTTAATAGTAAACCATCACACCAACAGATCAGGGCAGCAGGACGGAGCAGTGAGTAAGGAGAATGAAATCCCCCATCAGAAACCATCCAGGTGTCCTTGAGAAATATATCGAATCCTGAGCAGCTGCAGAAGCCCTGCTCTGCTGCTGATTCTTACCTCTTAGTAGCTCACGGAGGAGGAAGCGGAAAGAAAATTACCCAACAGGGGTCAATAAAGTACGGTGGCATTTTTTACTTCTTTCTTTTTTCTAGTCAAGGGCTATTCTTTTTCTCTCTCGCTAAAGTGCTCCTGAAATCACAGAGAGTTGGTCCCTTGACATAATGAAAATTAACTATTGTTCCTTTTTCAGTTAATCAGATGCCCGAGAAGAATGGCAGTAGGACTGACAGATCCACGCTTCCCGTCTTCCATCTACCTAAGACATCAAGGGCCAAGGGTAGGACCAATCAAAGTGATGAATTCCGCCTGCATTCCCATTGATGTGTCTCTATCAAACGCATATTCACAGGTCCAAACGCAACCACATGAAAAAGCCCTTGACATGAGAGTCCCCCCCCCCTCCCCCCCTTTGATTAGCGTGTTGGCTCGAGGAGCTTGTGACATGAGGTAGGAAGTGGATACAGAAATCTTTCACACACAGTTAGGCATCCAGGTCAGTTACGCCGTCTTCAAACGCAGCTGGAGGCGTTTTACATCAGACTCCTTGATTTTGCTCTCGAGGATCCTCCTTCGCCAAGACAAATATCCTTCAAAAGCGGCCACGAGAAGCTTCTGTCAGGATTGTTTGCTTTGCCAAGGTGTGATGGAGTGGCCCGGGGTCCCTCCTGTGTCCTCGTCATTGTGTCATTCGCTGACGGCCTCCCTTCGAGCCACTAAGTTATTTCACGGCGGGGAGCGACAGTTTCACAAATATATCCTCATAACATGTGTCACTCATCCATGTTGCTGTCCCGAGGGCTGCCATCTCTCCCCTGTATGTATGTTTCTAAATGGTAACTTGAGAGTTACATGTACGCCTTTTCTGTAACTTTTCTGTATTTCTTCTGCAAAGGTCACGATGGCGAGAGCTGCATTTCTGTAACACTGCCAATATTTCTGACTTCGGTCCCATCGAAATGATGATTGAAAGGATACACAATATCCAGTGACCTATTAAAATAACGTCATTTTCCGCCTCGTGAACAGTAATACATTTGTCATTTGAATACTGTTTCTTATGCACAAAAAAAATAAAACGCCTTCAATAAACCATGAAATACTGTTAAGTTTGAGCAGTTTTATCATATCTGTATGTGTATGTGTATCCTGAAGGTTTCTTCCCTTTTTTCCCTGTGAACGTTTTTTTTCTATTTCTTGAAGTTTTTCCTGAACCGATGTGAGGTCCTGGGACAGGGATGTCGTATGTGTACAGATTGTAAAGCCCAAATTCGTAATTTGTGATATTGGGCTATATAAAATAAACTGAATTGAATTGAATGTGATCTAAAATGTGTTTTTATTGCAATGTAAGGCAAAGGAGGCTACAGTCTACCAACATGCTGTTTAGCTCTTAGCACTGCTGGACAGTGCTTTGATCTAACTGCTAACATGCTGATTAGCTCATAGCACTGCTGTACAGTGCTTTGAGCTAACTGCTAACATGCTGTTTAGCAGGTACAATGGTGATATGTTGACCACCTTGATTTAGTGCTTTAACATGTGAACATCAGCCAATCAGGCACTACCTATAACATCAGGGGATCAACAACATCTTCACATTTCGCCAAATGGAACCACATTTATGGACCGACAGACCGGGCAACACAACAACAGTAATCAGAAAGCAGTCCTCTTGAATCCAGCAAAAGGATTTTTGTACACCACATGAGGAAAAAGCCTTCTCAATCAGCACAGAGTTTGAGGACAAAGTTGATAAAATGAGAATCACAACCCCAACATATTTTTTTATTTTTATAATGACGCTTGAACACTGTTGGGCCGTGTACAATAGGCAGCCAAATGTTATGCTCTATCTCGAAAATGATGGAATTCATAAAGGGGCCCAACTATTGAGAAGTGGAGAGTGCTCTCGATGGTCATTAAGCTGCACAATAAGCCATCACCGACGCAGCCTGTGAGGAAAGGCAGAATATTTTGCCTACAAGCCACCTTGCCACTGATCTCCAGCAGTGCGCTCCCTCTCTCTCACACACAAACACACACACACGCACGCACACACACACACACACCACGGCGCCCCACATTGCATGAGCCCTACACATGTGCTGTCATTTTTCTATACATTGACTACAAAATAAACGGGAGAGCTATGTTTGAAAGCCCGAGAGACGGTATTTAAATGATATCTGAAGCCACGCAGTGTTATATATTCAATATCTGAAAAGGTTGGTATTTTTCACAGTGCACGTTACCAATAGCAACATCTGCAATGAAAAAGGAGAGTGTAAAGGCTTAAAATGGAAAGTGACTCGATGGCAATCAGCACCGATATCAGTGCTGCTTTTTAAGTCCCAGTGAGGGGTCTTCTCCAGCTATTTTAAAAAGGATGATTATCATAACTTGTGGTTGATTTACAGAAATTGTGAATACAAGATTCTATGAAAGGGCAATTTGCCATTTTCCATATCAATAATAACACTCAACGACCAGAAGAAATAGCCTCCGTGCTCTCTTAAAACGTGGGTTCAGAAGGAGGTTGGTGGAATAAAGATATTGATTGAGTCGCATAGCCTTCTTCACCTGAGTTAATGAATCATTATTTTCACGTCTGTACCCCGAGGACAGATAAAGTATTGTCAGACTAGTCCAGCGCATTGGATGATTAGCACTCTCATTAAGAGTAGAGCTGGAGTGTGTAAATCTCAAGAGAGATGGAACATCGAGAGCAGTTGTACAAGCAGAGTGTGCAGCCGTGACACACACACACACACACACACACACACTGTCTGCACTGTACCTCTCTTTTGTTTATTGCCTGGCACCAACTGTGAGACACTTTAATTCCTTTTGTCAACGGCTATAAGTAATCTTTGGATTTTTTTCAATTGACTACACATCAATCTTCTTTTGAACTTTTAAATCTGTGCCATTGAAAATATGTTATACCAAAGTGGTTTTGATAGTTGGTCATATTTGTCAAACGAAAAAAACATCCCACCAATCTGACCTGTGGAAGGTTGACAAGGGATGCCACATCCATCCCACAGTCTTCCTTGCTCACTGACATGGCAGTGCTGATATGAATTAGGACGTGAGTGTCATGATGCGGTCATATGTAGGTCACAGGCTCCAGGACCTGATGACTTTATGAGGAAAATTCACGACGCAGGAAGATGCAACAGGAAGACAGTGACGCACAACTTAACACGTGTATGTCATAAAAGCTGTCCACCCCCTCAACAGAAGAAAACCACTCAAAATCAAGGCTTTCTACAGTGCTGTTGTACAACTGAATGAATTCTGCTGATCGGGACAAACTGAACATCAATTTGTAACTATTGGACAGCATTGATCGTTGATGTTTTACAGCCGGAAAGACATATAGTGCAGCTTACTCATTGTGTGGTGCACATCGACGTTCACTCAACAGTCCTGAGTTAGTATTTATAAATGTGTGCCTGTTTGTACTTGTGCAATCTCTAAACTTGTATAAATTATTATAAATTGGGATATGATTGCAATTTTTTATTTTTTTGTATACATTTATTTCTACAGCCACATGCATTGGAAACGTTGACACATTTGTGATGTACAGTAGATTAGTGATTTAACTTTATTATATCAAAGGATTGAAATGTTACATTTCTTATGTGTATATCTAACTTTGGTTGCATGCACCCCAGCTCTCCTTTTTTTTGCATTTCTTAATCATTAAAAACAGTAATAATGTCAACACATTGAAATGACGATGGGTGGGTGTAATAGGTATTCATTTGATAATTACACTAGGATGGATATATGGCCTGGGCACATTAGCAAGACACTGCGTGGACTGTGTGTGTGCCCCATTTAGTCACCCTGTCACAAGGGTGACAGTGACGACTGGGCTGTCGCATCCCAGGTTCAACAGTGACCTCATGTCCACAGCCTTGTTCTACCTTTGGCACATGGAAGATCTGACAAGCAAGATGTATGCCCATGCTATCAACTAGCAATCTTAAATAAGTAACTTTAACGTCCTTTTATTGATGCATTGATAACAGACATGTTTAAACTCAAGAAGGTTTCCTCAGAGTATACCTCGATGAAGACCTCTTATGGGTATCAGGGCACACCCTGATGGAGACTTCTTATGGGCCCAGCTGAAAATCATTCCAGTATGAGATGCCACACTGACAGTCAGGTGAATATGAACCTGGATACTAGCTCCATCAATAAGACCAATGTGACACATCAAAGGGGGTAGTGGTTAGTGTTACATCTCTGCACCTACGCCAACAGAGTCGTAACGTCAAGATAATAATGGGGACAACATCAGCTACAACCACCTGGGAATGCTGATCAGGGATGTGGTGTCCCAGTCCGGCAGGTGCAGTCCAAGTTCTCGCTGCCAAAAGGTGTATGGGTTGAGGGTGCGGAGACTGGATGACACTGTGCCATTCAGCATGATGCCCAAACTCACAGATCCCATCTCACTAGCCAGGCAAAGCCAGAGGAAGAGACCCCAGAGCAGCCAGAGGAAGATGTACAGAATGTGGAAAAAGAAGAAAGCACAGAGAGCACCATGTCCCAGCCAGAACCAGGAAGGCATTCAAGTGTGAGAGGATATAAAGATGTTGGACAGATAGAGATTTCACTAATTGTTTTTAGCCTGCTAGTCTTCCAGCAAAAGAGTCTGCATATAGCCATAGGTTTTATGTTGGTCTTCATCTGTTGTGCTTCCAGTTGCAGTAGCCTGTTGAGGAGCCTCCAGATGTGTCAAACATTTTTTGAACATCATGTTCGAAAAAAGACAACAAAGAAACAAAAGTCTGTGTGGGTATGCAGGATTCACAATAGTCAAACCACAGCACCTATGGTGTTCTGTCAGCCAAACAACGTAACAGGGTGAAAACGGCATAGCTCAGAAATACACTTTAGTCAACCAATGTGATGTTACGCATGAAAAAAAAAGAAGATGTTTTGGTTAAAAGCAGCATTTGAACTTAACTATCTTCAATGTTAAGAGAGGCTTTCTGAATCTGGTACAAACATTCCTGTAAAAACAGATCAAATTGGACAAGTGTCCTTCTCATGTCCAATTTACGTTGTTAAGTTAATTTAATCAGTGTGTCTTGTGTCCATGTTGTCTCGTGATTTCCTGTTTTATTTTGAAAGTTAATTTCCCCTTGTTTCAGGCAAACTTGTTCCTTCCCCTGTGTGTTTCTCCTCTGGTCTGATTGTCTGCCTCGCCCCTGATAGTTTCCACCTGTGCCCTTACCCTGTGTATATATGGACTGAGTCTCCCTTTGTCCTGGGCCAGCTCCTCTTGTCCTTTGTGCCAGAGAACCAGTGTAACCCATGCCATTTGCCATTTGCCAGGTCTTGTTATTTTGCTACTGTGTTCATATTTGTTTAATAAACTGTGATTTTTTTTTGGAGAAACTTTGCCTCTCGAGTCGCGCATTTGGATTCAGGTCCCTGGTTCGGTCGTGACAGTCCTCAGAACACTATAGAAAATATTGTAGGAAACCATCTGGAAAGGTTGGGCTTATTGCAATAATTTAAAAAGAAGAAAGCGGGGGACATGGACCGGCAGCTGTGGGGTGGAACAACATCATAAATACAATACCCCAAATTCACCTCAGCCATCTGGGTATTGAGATGCTGCTGCAGCACAAATGTGAACCAATCTCATTTTAGTTGAAAAGGATTTCGGGAGGTGCTGGAGGTGTGTGTAACAAGGAGCACGTGAAGGACCTCAAAGCCCTCTCTCACCCTGGACAGAGAATATTGTACTTGCTCGACAAACCTTTACGAGGCCAGTCTAGAGAGAAAAGATTGGGAGAGAGAGTGTGAAAGGAAAGAGGCAGAAATCTCATCAAGAGAAGTCCTCGTATTTTACTTGGAGAGAGTGGGTTGAAGAGAGTGAAATGATGAAGAGCAAACCTATGCGGTTAACCAGAACGACTTTGATGATCTCCGGTGTCCTGCTTCACAGCAGTGAACTTTACCCTCTCTTTTAAAGCATCCATCATTCACAGCACCGGGTCGAGGACAGGGCGACCCCATTTTCCCTCACTGGCACAACTCAGGAACACCTGCTTAGTCCAAGTGGCGAAAGGGGCAGGCAGGGGCTGGACGTTGGGGCCGGATATATTTCATGCAATTAGCCAACTTTCCATAGGAGTGACTTTTCACCTCCGCAAACTTTATTCTCCGTTGTCTTTTGGGGGTTTAGGCCAACATTTAGGCGAAGCTCGGGAAGTGAAAGTATGTTTTAGGGGGATCAATATACCTGTGGTGCCACTGTGGTCTGAAGCGTCATGATATGGACTGAAGAGTAAAACAGTATTGATCAGTTTTAATGTAAAAAGATTTATGGCTGAGATGTAAATGCAAATTTGTGTGATTTATGGAGCCAGATGCTGCATTTGCAATAGGTTATTTTTAATGTAATACAAACTAAAGATACAGGTGCAAATGTCAAAAGGAAGCTAAATACTCTTAATTTGGGTTAAAAGTAACACTTAACAACTCCCTTGTAGATGAAGCCATGACTTTTTTTATCATGACATGGTTTGGAAACTTTTTACACGGGTGACAAGAACATGTTGCGTAACAGTGAAAGGATGCTGGTATACCGTTGGTGTTAAACTGCCTGCGCTGCCTCACATTATGACCAAGAGAATTATTGCACAGGTTTAAAATATTTAGAGTGTCCTCTTCATCTCCGGAGAGCTGAGGCTTCAGAGATGGAGAAGGTCAGGGATTGCTTTCCCTTTCATGCAGCGGATGATTTTTCAAATAAAAATTGACGGGTTAACGGTCATGTGAGATGATGATGTTTTAACTGTTGACGAATGGTTTAGATGGTGGTTGAATGCACTTCATGCGTTGAGTTTTTGAGCTGTATTTCATGAAGTAGCTTTGGTATTTATTTTATTTATATATATATATATATATATATATATATATATATATACACACACACACACACACACATGTCCATGGTGCTTATTTCTTTGCATGTAGTCGTGTAAAAACAATAAAGTAGAAGACACTTGAGGCTATTGCACTCTCTTCCAGGATCATACAATATTTTGATATTAACAAGGAATCAAATGTGAAAGTGTGATATAAAGCTTACACCAGCTTACAGTGATAAACCTTGGCATGCATTGATGGTCTGGTATAACAAGGTCTAACGAGTAACAATGGAGCAACTAAACTTAAGACTTTTTTTTCCTCGAGTTGTTAAGATCAAAGCAGGGCTAAAGGGAAGGGGATACATTGGGTCGGGCTGTCCGGGGCCACGTCAGCATTTCCAGGTCATTTTGACGGGGCTCGTAAATGCAGGCGTCGAAAGCAACCGTTTATGTGCACGGTCAGCGCAAACTGACTCAGCGGAAGGAGTAGAAATACAGTCCCAGGTGGAAATAATAATAAAGAAATTCAACCTTTTGCTTTTTCCTTTTTTTTTTTTTTTTTTTTAAAAGAGAAGGTTCTGTTTGATTTCATTTCATTTTACTAACCTCAAGTTTCATAACATTATGCTACTTAAAACGCTCCAAAACAAAGAGAAATGCTAAAACCTCTGTAGGCAGCAGATGGAGAGGTACACACTGCTTGGACTGTATCTGAAAAGTGTGTGTGTACTAAAGTTTTTATATACAATGTAATGTACTCTAATGTAGTAAACATCCTGCATCCAAAATATGACTCAACTAAAAGTCCAAAGGTATTATTAGCATGACTATTAACTTAAAGCACCAAATGAAATATCACCATTTATTTGCAGCCATGTTTTGGTGAACAAACTTCACCAAAACCAAGATTGTGAAAAGAACTGTCGACATCAACGTCAAAAGCAGCACAATTTGACTTCTCATCTCTGGCTCTTCTGCTCTTTTTGAATCTCCGCCATGCACACTGAGAACTGGGACGCCATGGCACCTGTCTTAATTAAGGTCTAAAGGTTACAGCACCTCATTGATTTTGAATGGCACTTGTGTAACACGAGAACATCTTCCACCTCAGAATGAATAGAAAACTGCGTTTAATTGTGTCTAGACTGTTGTCTAGTCATTTTAGAACTTTAAAATAATAGGTTTCAGGATAGAACATTTATTTAGCCATGCACAAACCCCGTAGGATCCTGCATGGCTAGACAAAGAGAATAATTAAAGAAAGTTTGAGAAAGTTATGCTAGATATGCATCCCAGAGTGAGGTTTTCGCTGGCATCGTTACGATTTGGGAGCGAGCGATTAATCCTTTTCCAAAATCTCGCTGCTTGGTCAGCCTCACGGCTCCGGATAAATCAGTGTGGGTCAGTCTTTAACGAGGGGGACTAATGCTACAGTCCCCCCCGATCGCCATTAGCCCGTCTGTGTAAAAAGGAGACGGGAAGGAGGCCATCGATTGTGCTTTAATCTCTCACTTGCAACCTGCATCCTAGCAGTCGGCCTAATTGAATGGATAGGTTTCCTCTGGCGTCAGCATCAATCTGGCCGTTCAAATACTTGCTTGTGCTTTCACCGCACGATTGACTGCCCTCAAATAAAAATTCTGAATGTGAAAAGCAGGTCAAGTGATATAAACTTGAATGTCCAGGAGCAACACACTTTCCTTCAGTATCAATGTTCACGACCTCCTGTCTCCTCGCAGATTACAACATTACAGCGGCTAAAACCCAAAGCACAGCTTCAAATGTTCGCAAGTGGGTGAGAGAGAGAGCAAGAAAATCAAAAAGATGCAAGCTGCGTTAGGTCATTCTCGTTGCTATGCAACACAAGTTTTTTTGACGGCAAGCAGCAAAGCACCGTCTAGATTCAGATGTGCTCGCTAACCTGAATTAAACGGGGACGTGTGCAGCATGTTGACGGACACAGAAGGCTCATGGGTGAGAGTTACGGTGGGACCGAGGATATTACATGCTTTACATGTTCTTTTTGGGAGCTGGGAAATGTGTTGGCTGAATGTAAAAGAAAAAAAGAAGAAAAAAGAACAAAGCTGCTTATCTACATTTAATGGGACATTTTAATCAGGATGGCTGTGTGTTTGTAGTACTAATGGGTATCATTGTTCTCATTAGCTAAGCTACGTAGCATGGTGCTGCCATCGGATTTTACACCGCTCAGTGTTACAAGACAGGCAGGCTCTGTCCTGAGGGTCTGGGGGTTGCTCTGAATAATGATGGGATGCCAGATGGTCTTTGTCAGGCAGGTTTTTATATTTTTCTTCCCCACGTAGATCTGGATTCTGCCCTGTACAACATCATCCGCCTGTCACAACAAACTAATAGTCTGGGAAAGAGGACGGACGGACGGAAAAAGAAATATTACATCATATGTAATGTCTTTTTTTTGTTCGCTCTCTCTGGACCTCGCTGGTGCCGCATCAAAGGTGTGCAGGTGTGCAGGTGAGCTGCTCTCTCTCTCTCTCTCCCCCCCCCCCCCCCCCCCCCCCCCCCCCCCCCCCCCCCCATCCCGGAGTCATCGCAGTGGGGACAGCGTTGTACTGACTGAAGAAAACAAGGGCTTGAACTTCAAACTTCCTTTGGTGTACAGTTTGACAACGAGCTAACGTAGAAGAAAAAGGACTGGGAGGCCGACATTTGCATGCAATCCACTGGTCCCCTGTCCGGCCAGCAGGACTGTATGTGAACTCGCACATAGCACCGGCGCTAAGGAGGGCGGAAGTTTTGAAGCAATTTGTAGTTTCATACTGTTCAAACTCTACGGTTAGGGGTGTACAACATTGACTTTTATAAAGTGGTTTTCCATGATCGTTTTAAAGGAATAGATACTGACAAAATGCAGACATCGTTTTGAATAAGGGCTTATGCATGTATGTATCATCGTTTCTGCAATAGCATAGGTGTGGGACGTAAGGATTCTGAGGGGGCTGCGGCGCCTCCTTAGACCAGCTTGAACGTGCATCGGCAGATCCGCGTTATATTACGTGTCGGAAATGGCCGTATGGTCACTGCGCTGCAGTTTTTTTTGAGACTTTTGAGACACCTCATTTTGAGACACCTCATTTATTGCGCAGACAGGTTTTTTTGTACCGTGTGTAACATTTATGTCACACTGTACAGCTCTGCTGGCCATTACCAATCAGCTGGTTGCACCTCATTTCTTTTAGTTGACCTCCAATAACCTGTACAGGCACATTGAGCTTGTTATTGTCATTGTGGCCATTTCTCTTCGTCGGTATGTTTCATAAATGTACAGCTGGCTGGGGAAGGAGCTGTGTAGGAAGATGATGATGTCCCTATACTTAGTGTTGCCCACAAAGGTCAACCCTTTCTCCATTGGGCAAAAAACAAGACTTATGAATGTTTCACCCACATCTCTCTCATCTAGGTTATATTGTTTATATGTTTTATATTTTACCTTTTTTCTTCTTCTATTGTTGTAATCAATCTCAATCTCTCAAATCTCTTGCCATTATCAATAAAAAAAAAAATGTTGAGGTTCAGTTAGGACATTGCTTGACCAAAACGGTGTATTCATACACATTTGCACCTTGTAGCCATTGGCATAATCAGACAGTGCTCTCATAAAAACATTTTTTTTAAAAAGCATTGCTCTGACATGAGCGCGCTGCAGTGCCACCACTTCTGATGAAAATCCATCAAGGGGCCAACAGTCAGCGGCGGGGCAGACGATAGGAAAAGGTGATAAGGTTTGTCGGCCCTCGCTGCCACCAATCTGGAGGAAGGGCCCATGGGAGGCCAGAGATGAGAAGGCCACTGTAGAATAATACCCACACACATGGCTTGGGTGCTGCGGGAGAGATATCTCTCCCAGAGGTGCCCAGGCATGGCCCAGATAGCTGCCTCCCGTGAGAGAGGAAGTCGGAGTGAGGAAGCGGCGAGCAGTTGTGCAGAAAAAAGCGAGCGACACTTGGATGTGCTGGATGTCTCCAAAGAATGTGCCATTTAGGGAGCCAGGGCTCGGAAGCCGGCCATTTAAAATGCGACTCTTTTGATCCGGACCGGGATTAATATCGAACGCACACGAGATAAACATTATCAACAGTTGACGAATCCTGTTCGATAATGTAATCACCAAGGGACTTACTGTTTAGCCGCTCACCCTTCAACACACACACACACACACACACACACACACGTCATCTAGTGGAAGTGAAAGACCACGATTTGAAAGAATATCATCGCTGTAGAGTGAGTCATTTCTTGCTCACAGGATGTTAACATTTTGAACTTGACATTAACAATTAAGTCCCTAATCAAGAGTGTCATACTGTGACATGACACCAGCTGGAGTTGTGATCTTCTGAAACTCAAGGTGACGGCAACACAACAACATCATAAACATGATCTACGGCCGTAACATCTGGTCACAGGTCAGTCGTTGCTTTGTTCCAGCAAAAGGTTGTTTTTAATTGAAATTTATGAACGCGTTTAATTACTTACAGTAGTGAACTTCAAATAGATCAGATTTCATTATTCATCAAAAATCATCATAAAATCATCATTATGAGTGAATGCGACTTTATAAAAGTACTATAATTATGTTGGGATCCAGGTCATGAGGGCAGCAAGCTAAGCAGATGTCCTTCCCAACCCAAGATGTTCCTGGGCCAGAAAGAGCGCACTCCCTCCAGCTTGTTCTGAGTCTGGCCTGGGGTCTTTTCCCAGTTGGAAATGCCTGAAATACCTCCATAGGAAGACTTCCAGGGGGCATCTCGAAATGCCTCATCTGTCTCCTTCGCAGCACATCGGGAGCAGCGGTTCAATTCGGAGCTCCCTCCGGACGTCTGAGCTCCTCGCCCCGTCCCTGAGGGCGAGCCCCAGACACGCCGCGGAGGAAACGTATGTTGGCTATTTTCGGGTAAAGTCGGTAAAGCGAGAGCCTCACTTTTCAGATTCAACTCTCTCTTCGCCATGTTGTCCTGCAGTTCACGGCCCGGTGATTCTAGTAGAGCTTTAAAAGAGCTAACATGTAACTCAAAGCTTTATCTCCTGCGGTATTACAATTTTATGATGAAATGTGATTGCGCTGATCATTAGGTATACCGCAGTCTGTCCCATCTATTTGACTCACAGTTCCGGCGTAGCAATCTCTTATTTAAATCCAAGCAACTCATTTGATCCAGTTCAAACTTAACCTTAAAAAGTAGGTGTGTTGGTCCTTTACAAATGGTAAATGGACCTGTACTTGTAGAGCGCTTTTCTAGTCCGACCTCTCAAAGCGCTTTAACACTACATGACATCATTCACATCAATTCACACACTGATGGGAGGGGCTAACATGCAAGGTGCCACCTGCTCATCAGGACTAACTAACATGCATACAACATTAACACACTGTAGGCACAGCTACGGGAGCAATTTGGGGCTAAGTGCCCAAGGACACATCAATTCGCCGATCCACTGATTGAAGGACGACTCTGCCCTCCCACTGAGCCACAGTCGCCACAACAGCTGTCTGGATTAACGTGGAACTCAATATAGATGTCAATGTTGCAGAGAGGGTGAATCTGAATTTGGGTGTGAGTGAAATGTCTCTATTACTAAATGGATCTTTGGTGAACACCTTACTTTTTATTGAGCACCATTACGTACATTTTTCAAATGGTCGAACACTGAACTGCGCTACATTTAGATATTGAGAGCATTACTGTAGCAGTAAACAGCTATGTAATGTTTAAAGATGAATGAAGTCACTCTCCTTTTGAGTGTGTCGTAATCCAAGCTTCTCCTTCACATAACCGGGCCGGCCGCCTGTGATTTTAGTGCATGTTGGTGAGCGTGTCCCACCGGCGTGCTAAGCCAGTGGGTAAACCCCTCAGGTAAACACTGTTTGCACCATCAGCACTGTTGCCGTCATTTTCACTGTTGGCTGCGAGCCGCCGGCTCAGCCTCCACCGTGTGGAAAGCAATTAAATGTTCTAAATCTCGTATTTAGCCCCTTTTTGACTACTACGAAAACCGAGATGGTGATTTGGTTATTATGCCTACGAATAAGAAATATGTTATCATTTGGAGTTGCTGTGCCTCAGAACAGCCTCACAGAACTGACGGTGTGTCAGTTCTTTGCATATTCATGGCTACAGTCAGAGAAAGATCAAGGTCATGACAAAAGAAACGATGGTTATGGTTACATACTAAAATGTTTCGTAGAGGTGAAGGTTAGGCCACTAAATCCTTTTTAAATTAGGATCGGGTCATAAAGGTCTTTGATGGGGCACAAACTCCAGTCTCTTGCCAAAAAGGACCTCTACACATTTACTATCTATTCCCTGTGCATACCGACTTCCTGAATAAGCATTAAATAATGGGACATGACCTGGAAATTGTCCGATATGACCACAATACTTGGCTGGATTCACACATTTTTTATTTTTTTTATACATATCGTAACTTTGGATCTTTTATGCTCCGTCACCTCACGCTCTGCAGGCCTCGCAAAGGTGAAGAGGCCTGGAACTGCTCACACACACACACACACACTGTAAATGGATTTATGCACAGTATTAAAAAGCTAATAACTCAGACAAAGCTCTACACCAGTGCACACGGCTGAACAAAGGGACTCACTTGAATGGGCTAATATTCAATCATTTCCTGCCATTTTGATAAGTTTGAAAACACTGCTGTAATAGCCTTTTCAACATATTTCTTCACACCGTTTGCACAAGCAATCTCTGGAATTAATAGAGTAACAGGCACAGCTGTTTCTCGCTTTTGTGGTTGGGCATCATAGACCTGCAAACATTATTTGTCACAATAACTTATACTTTCACACCAGATAGGTGCTTTCAGTTCGAAAAACAAAAAGAAAACAATAACCTTATCAACTTATTAAAATGTCTAGGTCTAGGAGTGAAATGATATTGTTCAAATCCCAACATTTTAATTTATTTCAGTGAAAAAATTACTTCTTCATAGATAGAGTCTAAGAATCAACAGCACCCATACTTCTTTAACTTTTGCAAGAATGCATTCTATTTTTGTCTTATGTTTGCGAGACCTAAAAATCTGACAAATACATTGAGTACTACACCAATGCTGCACAATCCAGGTCTGATTTTCTTTTTGTAGAAGGAACATCAGTGCTCGCTTTGTGAAATGGACGACACAAAATGCAAAGTGAGTGAGAATTATGATCTGGGAGATATGCACAAAAAAAACGACTTCAGCACCACTTTAAGCAGAAATTCCAAAAAAATATTATACTACGTAGGTTTGACATTCCAACTACAAAATAAAAATGTAGCTGAAATTAGATATTTTTTATAATGGTATCACAATGTGTCATCAAAGATTCTGTTGCACAGGCACAATAATTTGGCTGTGCTTTATGAATGAAGAACATTCTGAAATGTTTTAAGGCAGATGTGGGTGTGGCCTATAGAGCCACATTTTGGCACCAAATAAGGAAAACACTACTGAGAAAAGATCATTAAAAATAAGGATATGCTTTCCAAATGTTCTGACGCATCTAAAAGGCACAGCAAATGTGGATGAGATCTGGTTTTCAGATGGCCTGCTGACTAACACAAAAGAAAACAAAAACATAACCTCTTAGGCAAATTGAATGACAAACAAAGATTCTATTGAATGTGTGCATTTGGTAAATGTTAATTAATGGTGCTCACATATTCGACGAATTCTGCATCGGATGAGGCTCAATCCATATTTCGTTGTACTCACGTATAATAAGAAAAGACCAAAGACTGTTTCAGATTGATTATTCCTTTTTTTACCAATTAAATTGAAGGACCTGCGGGCGATATGAGTCTAATGGACTGATAAAAAAAGAAAAGAAAAACCTTCTTCAAAGGTCTGACTGTGATTGACCAATGCTACCAGTAATCACGTGTCAATATCAGACCTTTGGGTTATCTTTGTTGGCCTATGATGGAATCACTTTCTTCTGTGTGCTCTCAGGCTGATAAATTGTGTTGTCACTAATAAGGCTTTTTCCAGCCCACGGTTACTGAATATTTATATCGGGATACCACTGTTTTTTTTGGACAAAACACATGTTAAGAAAAGTTAGATTGTGTTGAGAAGGTGTGCAATTATTGTATTAATAATGTAGTTGTTTTCTTTCCTATGTAGCAAATTGGGACTACAATACACATTTTGTTGTGCAACCATGCCGTAAAATGACAAATAAAAACCCTTGTAACCCTTGTGGTTAAGAGATGCAGTGTTCTCCAGTCCAACCTGAATAATGGATGTTGTATTTTTTAATGCATGCATACGAAAAACTGGACTAAAGTTCCAGTTGTTTGCATTTACTTTAACACTTTTGGTAGCAGAAGGAACGTAGAAATAGATTCACTTTACTGGGAAAACCATGAATAGCACATATGAAGAAAGACAGGCAGAGACAGACAAATGTACTGAAACAATTTAACAAAAAGCAGAAGCGCTATACAGACTACGCATGGATTTAACAGGCTGATGTTAGGCAGCAGGGCACATGGCTGACGGGTGAGCTTCATACCAATAGTATGCAGCAAGTATTGAGTAAGTTTAGTATATTCTGTATAATGTCACTTATATTGTTTTGGAGGTATTTGGTGTTAACATGTCATTCATGGGACAAACCATGCGACAATGTAAACGGTACTTAAGCTACTTCTATTTAACAAAGAGACACTATTTTATATTCTACTCAAAATGCTGATATAGTCTTGTAGCCGAGCCACCACCACCTGTGATTAGTTACATTTGTCATCTAAGTGATAAGTGGGGGCAAAAGCCCGGAGGAAATGACTCCCGTGAACCGTGGTAGCTGGCGCGCTAACCTTTAGATGCTGTCTACTTTCTATTTATTGTTGAGTTTACTTTTCCCTGTCATTTTTTTTTCACCATTGTGTACCATTTTAAGTGAAGTAAAAAAGATATTTTCGATATTATGGTTAGCTTGCTATTGGTCAACGGCACTAATGTGCATGTCACCCGCAGCACCCTCAACATACTAGCCAGTTCAAAAGCAATTTTCATTGACATTTCTAGTGTGAATTCTTGACTCAAACTTTAAATAAGTACGTTGGATACAGACCAGCTTTACATAGAGGGAGGGAGAATAAGCAGAAGTATGACAGTGGAGAAGCAGGGGGAAGTTGTTGGGAAGGAAACCTAAAGGAGATAGACAGAGGCACAGTGATGACAAAGCACCAGACGGCACGGCCCTCGCCAAAACCGAGCAGCCCGAGAGCTGCAGCAACAATCTGGACATGAAGGGAGAGACATTGTGCAGGAGGAACTCAGGAGGAGAGTCACAGGACACAGGCCTCAAGGTTGTTATTGCTGAGGCAATGCTTGGAGAAAGCCGTCTCAGATTCTGTGTAATAAAATAAGTTACATTTTTTTTATTTAATGCATTATTCATGTAATCTATTATGTAGTCAGAAAAAAGGTCTATAGATTTATAGAAAAGGTACATTTTCTATAAATCTGAGTACACAATATGTTGTGTTTGATTCAATTCAGTTTATTTTCTATAGCCCAATATCACAAATTACAAATTTGCCTCAGAGTGCTTTACAATCTGTACACATACGACATCCCTGTCCCAGGACCTCACATCGGATCAGGAAAAACTCCCCAAAAATAACCTTTCACAGGGTTAAAAAGGGAAGAAACAATCAATGATCAATGTGGTTGTGATGCTACAGTGCATGTAGACACCATTGCAGAATATGAGGCCTCCGGCCATATCTGGCCTGCCGGGTGAGTTTCAGCAGCCTGGTATTTTATAGAAATAGTATTTTATTGGTATTGGAGAACATCCGTTTCACACAACATGTTTTCTTATAATGGCAACAACACAAACAACATGTTACAGAAAATAGTGATGTATTTCAATTACTGCGAAAACAGTTCAACAATGTTGCTGACTATGTGCCAGGATTTCCTTTGCTGTAATTATGTGCGCCGTCGAGTGGTGAGGGTATACTTCTTGCCAACAAAAATTAAATTAACCCAATTGTTACACATATCATTTGCTTTTCCAAATTATCCTGGCATGTTCACAATATGGCCAGTTGCCCATTTGATTCTTATAATTACTCAACATTACCACTATAATTCACTGTATTTCAGGCCTTCTGTATTCAATATTTTAAAATGACGCTATTGACATGTTTTTAAAGACTTTTGGCTTACTTCAGTAATTAGTCCACTGTAAGAGGACTTCCCTACCTGTGGTCCTTTCCAATTTTTTATTTTTTGGCTTTGGAAGGGTTTCTGCATTTTGTACAGCAAAAATACCAACATTGATTTGCCGAACTGGAGGCCGAAGAACAAGAACCGTGCAGGCCATCCAATTATGTTCCCTCCACAGCCTATTTGACAAAACCATTTAGTAGTAACTAGTTTTTTTTTATTCCCTGAACACTGAACTACCTGAATATATATGTATTATTGGTGGATTTACACAGTGAGTGTGGGTGGCACCTCCTCCTATTGACCTTTTTTCCAGCCCAAATGCCAATAAACCCTCATAGCTCACAAATACATTATGCAAATGTGCGTTTGTACACTGTACTGCATAAGCTACGAAAATATTTATGAAATGTATAGCTCATTGTGCCCTCTGCAGCGGGCAGTCCCCAACTACTGTAGAAAAATATGCACAACTCCACTGCCAGAGCCACATTCCCTCAATCCCCTCGGGGCACACAGCAAGAACACAACAACAAATGATGGAATCGTAGTCGCCCTCTCTGTACAAGGGTCAACCGAAATCAAGATGGCAATGAATGAACGCTAGTCAATAGCTAGAGTCGATTCCAAGAGGGGCACAGCTCCAGAAAACACACAAAGCGATGCAAAGACAAAAGACACAATGTCGCAAAACAGCTAGAAAGAGACACAAGATCACCCCAAAGGGATGGAAATCGACAACAAATTGAACACAAACAAAGTAAGTTGGGTGGGGGGGCCTTTTACCAACACATTCTCACTCGTCAAATACCACCGCTCAGTCGGTGCCCCTTGGCATCTGAGATGGACGCACTATGCACCTCTTTCATGTCAGTGTTCAACGTGTCGGGGCGGCCTGTACATATCTGCTCCTTACAGGCATGGTGTCCTCTCAAAATAAACACCCTACTTGATAGGAAGTTAGGTTCTAGTTAGGTTTAGGAAAGGAGCGTAGTTAAAGTTAATTTGACTAATTAGCGACTCAGTCACTAGCGAGTGACAAACGAGTCACAAGTCCTGAGTTTCTTTCTCACTCCCAACTCGTCAAATGGTTACACTTGGTCACTGGACCCAGGCCATTTTCTTAATAAATCTCCATCACAGGAAGTGATAATTATGGGAAAGGAAAAGTGTTCACTGAAGAACACCTCACATGAGCAGCGATTCACGTGACTAATAATACTAATGAGTGACCTGACTAACAATACTAATAAGCCACGTGACTAACAACTAACGTGACTAACAACTAACTAAAGAGTCAGCGTTGACTTTCAGTTTTCACACGGGACACGAACAGCGGTCTCCTCGGTCAAAGTCCTGCCTTTGATCCAACAATACTCCCACCCACCCTACCAGACTGTCTTCCCCTTTATACTACGTCAGTTGGTGAGGCCGCCAATTAATGACATGGGTGGGTACAGTGGAGTTGGTGTTTGACGAGTCAGGAGTGAGAACGGGTCGGTCACAACGTTATATCTTTAAAGGATGTACGTCCCCAAAAGAGCACCCACTGATTGTTTCAATATTCCAGTTGCATTTTTCATACTTGTCACGATTGCATCTCTATCATTTGCCTGCTGAAATTGGACAGCTGAATGGGGAAATTTGTCAGATCGCCCACTGTACAGTGTCATCAACTCAGTCGCAGCCGCTACTCCATCAATGTTATTGTTGTTTACCATTGTGCTGCACTGCGTCTCACTTACGTGCAGAGCTCAGGCCCGCGAGACTCATCTCACAACTGTGTTTTATCAACTGTCAACTTATTCCGCAAAATAAAGACCCCAACAACCATAAGACCCCCGTCCTGCAACTCACAGCTCCAGATACAGTTTTCTTTGGTGTAAAAGCGGAGCAGCTGCATTCATGCTTGATTGAGGCCGCAGGGTAGACTTTTTTTTCCTGAAATGTACTCCGAGCTCTTTGTTGATCTTCCATCACACATCTGCTAAAAGGTCAGATCAATCTTTGGTGTTGCCATCTACCTGTTAACAAGCAAGCTTTGATTTCATGACAGCAGTTATCCATACTGCTCTTCTGTTCAACATTGAGAAAATCTTTGGCATTTTGTCAAAGTCATGGTTGCCTGCAGACTAACCCTGTGTGTTGATTAAGAACACTTGTTAAACTGATCTTTGGGGATTTTAACCAACACTTGCCAGCCAATCAGAAACAAGTATGTTCTGTGGCAATGGCATGATTGTGTTGAACCTCTGGATGATATCATACTGACTAAGGTCGAAATAACATTGTGTCTACTAACTTAACTAATGTCTCGTTTGTCAACCTTGGTCATATACATATATATTTCTATTGAAAAGGCTTCAATCATTTAAATCATCTTTTTTTGCAATTATTTAACACTTAGATGTTTTCTGGAATCACAAATGCCCCAAAACCCAAACGAGCATCTGCGATACTGAAATTGTACGAAACTTGATTAGATTCAAAATACATTATGTAAAATGTTATAAAAATTAGGTATGGTTTCAATTAGGTATTACAGTAGTCCTGGGGGACGCTGCCATTCCAGTAATTGAAGAAGATAATGGGGCAATTAGCTTTTAGTTAATAAATGAGTTAATAACGTACCTGACATGATCATTGCTTTTGTCATTGCTGAAAAAAGCTGAACAAAATACAGACTCTTCCTGTAGCACAGCTATAAAACTGTTTATGATATGATATTTAACAGCATTCTTGACTCATTTGTGGGTGCTTTCAAAAGCACGCCCCCTTGTGACGAAATATCCGATGCCGTTGCGCAGAGGGAGAGGCAAAATTGAGGCTACTCAGTTCCATATTTCAAAGAGAAAAGGCTTTCTTTTCTTTTCAAATAAGATCCCACCATTATGCTGAGGGGGGGACTGCTCTGCTGATTCTTCACTATATAAGGCGACGGGAAAAATTTGCTATTCCACCCAAAGAATCCTTTGAGCTGACTTCTCTGTGCGGGGTTGGACCTCGAGCATTTGAAATGATGTGGAAATATCAATGGAATATGTAATATATATAGAAACATTAATATATCATTGGAGAGCCACATAATAACTGCGTCTGTGGAAAGTGAAAGGCAGAATATTCTCATCACACAGACAGAAGAAAAACCCAAACTCTTCACGACCCATTTAAAATCATATTACATTAACTCTGACACAAACGTGTATTTTGTAAATACAGTCAATTGATCGATTATGAGCATGATAATTACATGCAGAAATCATCTGATTTGCCATAATTTAATTATTCGTGCTCTCTAAAATCCTTAAATCTCGAATGAATTATGACTTATTTCTGAGATTTGTTGTCTTGCTGGAGACCTTTTCCAGGCCAGGCCAGCTCACAGTTACGTCAAGCTGTGCTTCACACTTCATCGTATTTTCTGTCTTCCTGTTGTCTGCGAAGTCACAAGTTCACTTACTATTTCCCTCTTTAGAAAACTACACGGAATGGAATCTGTCACAGTGAGTGTTGACTTCATTTCTCACACAGAGAGGTGCCTGAGCTGGTGTTTATCACTGCTATCCACCATATAGTGTTGGTAACAATTGCACTGTTAGTTAATACTATCCCCGTTGCATTTTATACTCATGGTGTTCGGGTTTTGCGAGACAAGTCTGAGAAATGTGGCTGTCCTGCAGCTGTTGTACCATCTCTGGAACACTAATTGCACCCATTTTCCCTGGACATGTTCCCGTTGCTGTCTCGTCAGATAGAGCAGTGCTGTGTTTCTCTTTGGCTTGAGAAAGATTCTCTGGTGAAGGCATAGTTAGGGTGAAGAATGAGAGAACGCAATGCAACGAATGTAAAAAAAGTGACTGTAGAGACAGATGAAGAAATGGCAGAAAATGGGGGTCTCGGATAAATAGACCCTTCACATCTCAAACATTAGTGACGGTGAGTCACAAATTGGTTAAGGACTTGCTATTTCTGGCAATTGGCCATGGAAGTGTCCCAGCACTGCTGCTACAGAGGATCTGTTGCTTTTGTTCAAATTTGAATTTGTCCTTTCAGCCTTGAAATGATGTGTTCATCAAGTTAGTTAGTCCAAATCAGTCAGATGGCGTTAGTTACAGAAGAAGCAGTAGTTATAGACCTATTTATTTGTAGTAGTAATAATACTAGAAATCATTTCATTTCATTTACTTTAATATACCAAGTAAAGACACATTCTAGTCTTGCAGCAGAGGGAGGGGGGGGTATCTGGTGCGAGGATGTAGCCGGTCTGGCAGCTGGTACAATACCGGACACTCTTTCAGCAGTCAAAAAATGAAGACCAGCAGATGACATTGAATTCTTTGCTTTTCTGCACATGCAAGAGTTTTGATACACAGTATAGTCAGCCGGCATGCGTGTGTCTCAGTGAGAAATGCAGAGGACCCAAGTACTTACTTCTTCCTCCTGAATTCCACTGTAATGTACCTCCCCTCGAACAAATTTGGTGCCTCACAATTCAAATTTAAATTATTCAGTGTGGTTAATTGAGGCCAGGAAATGCTCAAAATATATAAATGGTCTGAGGCTATGTGTAAGGTGGCCGTGGCTAAATGCAGAGACATCAAAGATGAAAAGGGAAAAAAGAAAAAGAACTGAAAACAATTATTTGCTTGCATTTGGTTTGCATATTTGGCAGCTTTTCTTTCCACAACAGAGTATACTTCCTGAGGGCAGAATCCGACATATCCAAAGTGGCTTTGGAATATGCCATACAGTAAAGTGCATATTAGTAATGCAGTCCAAATCCCTCTCCGTAAAGCGCATAATGAGGTACCCTGGGTTCAGCCGAGACAAAATCTCCTCTTACAACCTGCCACACTGATGATTTCATCCAGCCTTTTTTCTCCCTTTTTGCTCACTGAGGTGTTTTCACGATGTGATGAGCAGCACTAGAAGTGTGGGAAGGCTGCCAGTCTTTTTGATGTTGGGGAGATGCCAGTGTGCGGAGGCACACAGCAGAGCGGCATTTAAATTCACAAAGGCAGCTTACTGTTTCAGGGCAGGAGGATGGTTAACTCCTCTTCCAAATGTCGGGTTAATGTCTGTTGTTTTTTGGCATTAGCATGCATTACTTGATCAACATTCAAATCTTGGACTAGACCGCAACTCTAATATATACTTCTAATGTAGTTGTTCAATGCCAACGCAGGTAATACCGCTACTGTATGTTGCAAGATGGAATGGCAAACAGTCCCGAGTCATTTCCATGCATAATATGTAAAGGTACATGCTGCTTTGGCACACATGGTTACTATTGCAATACAGCAGAACACTGCAGGTACTAACAGCGTGGTAAACAATTGAGCCATAATTCACAAAGCTTCACATAGCTTAATACAAATGGATACAAATGATGCAAACACAAATGGCCTTTCCCGTAGTGTCACTGCCAGCGTCATCTTTTCACTCACTTAGATGAGATGACCCAATATTTCATGGATTTAACACCACATTGTGCACAGACATTCAGGATTCCGAGAAAATGAGTCCGAAGGAGTTCGGAGAACTCTTGACTTTTCCTGTAGCATCACTATGGGGTGTGTGGTTTTGAGTAAAATGTCCGATCAACTGTTGATGGATGGCCATTAAATCCAACGCATTTTCACTCCCAACTTGTCAATTACCACTGCTTGGTCAGTGGCCCTTGGAACCAAAAGTCGACGCATTAGGCAACCCTCTAGTGTCTATATGTGTCAATATATCCTCCATCTTCTCAGGAAGTTAGGGTTGGGTAAAAAAAACACTTAGTTATGTTCAGGAAAAGAGTGTGGTTGACATTATCAGGTCATCACCCAGTGACTTACAACTAGGCGACTCACACCACACAGTCTTTAAAGAGGGCCTCCGATGCTGAGGGGTACTAACCAAGCAGCGGTATTTGACGAGTTGGGAGTGACAAAAGGTTGCGAAATCTGCTTCCGACAGAGCATTCTCCACGTGATGGACCATGATCACTTTGGTGATTATTTAGCATTTCATATAGCCGATCATCACCACTACACCAACATTTTAATTGTTTTCATACTTTGTTTTGCAATTCTTAAGGCCTTTACAGACTTGACATGTGAAAAATATGCTAAATACTATATCTATGTCTTTTATTGTGAAAATTAAGAATGGCTTTGATCTGGTATGCGCTGCCTTTGTCAAGAAGTAATACAGTTTGCAGTCTTGGCTCAGATTGCAGAGTCCAAGTTCTTGTTTCGCATATAAATATATATCTAAATAAATGTGCTTTTGCGTTGCGAAAGCAAAAGAAAATCAGCCTCATTCTGAAAGACAGTGTTGCTTTACCCTGCATATTATTTTCATTCTGTGTGAAAGGTTTCATGTCGAAAGAGGACAGTCCGGAAAAAATGCTGACATGCAAATAAATCGCAAAAAATGAAGGTGAATGCAAGGCATCCCTGACAATCAACGAGGAGACAGTTCCATGACTTATTGCCAAAAATGAAGGCTGAAGGCATGTACAGTAACACCATGAGCATGGTGTTAGCGCTAAGCTGTGCGTTAGTACAGCCTCGTGAAGTGGCTAGCATGGCTTTATGGTCTTGTAACTGCAAGTATAAAACATCGGCAGCTTCTCACTTGTCTGGTCTCTGTCATAGCGCTGAGAAAAAGGTATTTGATCTAGTTTCAAACTAGAAAGGTATTTGATCTAGTTTTTAAAGGGCTCCTTTTTGATTTCATGCCCTGTTCATTTTTACCCTTCTGTTCTGACAGAACACTTGAGACTCTGGAGCTAGTCTTGTAAAAAATAAAGTAATTATGATGTCACCATATACATATTCGCTACGCCCAGAGTGGCATCTGCCATTTTTATTGTATTAAATCTGTGTGAGGTATGATACAATTGCCTATAGCGGCTCACATCCATGCATCTGTTCTCATTTAACTTACTCATGTCAAGAAACATGTTTTTCCTTGTGTAGATCACCACCGTGTGTCATTCTCTCAGCAGCAGTCTCTGAAGTTGTTTCTCAGATCGTTGCACTGCTTTACTCTATGAAGCCAAACGGCTTTGTCTCCTACTATACCTCTGTGCTTTTGAAGGAACCGGGCATGGCGGATCACCACACGGTGTCTCATTTGCCTCGCTACTGGCTGCAACCCTCCTTTGTGTATTCATTATAGTTTGAAACCCAGAACTTCCGAGTCCCCCTGTTGGACTTAACTGAACTATTCCACACTGTTCAGTGTTTTAAAACAAGCCTCGCAGGGAGAAAGGGTTTAGTTTGTACTTCATGTCTGTCTGTACATTTGTCTGCATCATATATAATGTATTGTTTTGCAAGAGCATTACTGAAGAATTGGACTGAAGATAAACACTGTGAGTGCTTATCTTTTGTGATGCTGGAATAAAACAACCCAAATGTATATCGTGATGTAGAAGTGACTGTGAAAGTCACATATCCTGAAATAGTGGTAAAATGAAAAGGAACAGTTTGACATTTTGGGAAATGTGCTTGTTCACCTTTTTGGTAAAAGTCCACAAAATGTATGTTTAAAAATAGGACAGGTAACACTTCAGAGAACAAAACAAAAGAGAACATATATTAAAAGTTGCGGTTTAATTGAGCACAGGCATTGTACCATTTGCTGTTCGTCCAAATCAGTAACGGCCAAATAAATATATTATACAAATAACTGCACTATATAGTATTGTATCGTGAATGAAGGGGAAAAAACTGTAAAAGTTCTCTGAATAAAACAATGTATTGTTTGTGCTTGCTCCTCAGAACTACCAGTGTTTTCTAATCTAACGCCCCAAGGACGACATCACTTGTCGGTGCTTTCCAAAACCCCAAACTGCTACAAATCACTCTTAACACTTTTCATAAACTGACACCAATATGAAATATTATGGTTTGAATTGAATAACTACTTGCTAAAGGTTCGGGAATGATGACGGTCATGGTTAAAAGAAGTGTTGACTGTTGACCGGAGAGTGAATTGTGAGAGACCCGGAAGACCACAACATGTTGTATCCTATTGCGCTTCACAATCTCTTTCTACGGGGCAAAGTGGTATCATCTCCGACATACACCAGAGTTAAAAGCAACCCCTGCGGCTTTTCAGAGATATACACTTCTTGGAAAAGGAAAGGCCAGATTTATTGAATAGAAACTTTCGTAATGCCTCCTGGGAGTCTTGGTGGGGAGGCAGCCGTGTCAAGTCCTTTTAATGACAAGAGGCCGTGTACAGCGGTATGAATTTAAGCTGTGTCAAATAATTTGCTGCAGTCCGATGGCGATAGGGAACTGGTGTGTGAGTTGAGTCTCTGTGCTAGATTTGGTGTTCCTCCTCAAATTGATATATATTGGTTCTGGAGTCACTTCCTTTAATAGTGTCTCAGTCAGCTGTGAAATGTTTTCCAGTTGGCTTTAGAGCTAAAAGTGACAGATGCCACATGTTTAAAGTGTAGTCTGGGAGTGGGCTGTGACTTTTCCACAGATGATTGATAGTTCCCTGCTTGAAATCCTCCTGCTGTGTTTCATTGAAATTCAACAGCTTATATATTTCTTCACGACATGGTATCGATCATCAAGGGTAACGGTCCTTCCGGATGCGTGATTCTCCGTCTGCAGTGACTAGATGTGACGGTTTCCTCCCTCGCAGCTGTGGTTGCTAGTAATGTGCCCTTTCAATTCACGGTTACTTCCCGCCTGCGTATGAACCCTGTAATCTATCTATGACTCATCTTCCTTTCGCGCTTCCTCGCTTTTTGCAGACTCAAACAGCAATCTTTTGGTTAATCGCTCCCTTTGGAAAAAGTCAGTCTACTGATGAAAATATTTTGGATGTAAACCTAAACTTAGTCGTCGAAGGAAATGCGTTCATTCAAAGTTTACTTTATTAGATCAATTTTTTTAAAGTCATGCAAATAATACTTCAAATGTCAATTTCTGTCCTGCATTGTGTTCCTTTTAATTTGTACGATTACCTATCAAACTAGCGACAGCAATCAACTGTTTTCTATGTAACATTCACCACTTTGATTTAGATTTGATCAGCAGACTGCGTGGTCCTCAAGTGCAATGGAGCATTGAAAACAGGTCAAAGTTAACAGAAATATATTGACTTTAAAAGCTGCTAAGCTTCAAACAATTTAATGTATCATAAACCGGGTAGCTCAAATTGAGCAATTTGATTGGTTCATAGCATACGACAATGGAACAAAAAGTTTCGATGTAAGGAATGTCTAAATTTAAACATCTAGCCTATTGTTTAACATTTTAGTTAAGTTGAATAAATCCTCAGGGCTGATCCTGGAATATTTTAACGTAACGTATTGGCTAACATTTTGCAGATCTTTAAGTTTCCTAACTTGTACTCCGCTGTGATTAATTCACCTCAACAGTCTGCTGGTGTTCTCGCGCTGCAAGAGCATTTCACTTCATAATCAAGTGGAAATTAGAGTGTTTGACGGTGACCAATTATTTGGCCGAACAGATCCACTTAACTCCTCCGCAAACAAATCTGTTATCTTTCAAATTAGCAGGGAACAGTGTACAAAACGTTCAGCTGGCAAACTCATTTCTCCAACAGCTGATCATGTCTCGTTATTTTCAGGAGTCCAATTCACCCAGTTGAACTTTCTCCCACACAGCAGATCAATAATGTGAGCTTATAAACCTAATAGTTTTGAACCAAGACCTTCAATATTTGGATCAAACAGCTCATGAAAAATAAGGTGGTTGGATAGATATGTTATCCACATGAAAGTATATTATATTGGAACATTGGATTTAGGTACAGAAATGAAGACTCAATATGAAAGGAGCTTAAATCGAGGTTGATTGATTGAGGTTTCAGTACTTCTCCTACCAGCCATGGTAATAGCTCCATCGAGCTCTATGTTCTTAATGCAGGTGTAGGTATCTGCACAATACAAAGGGGTAAAGTCCTTATGTCTTTAAGGTTATTTATGGCAACAGAAGATCTGTTGTAATATTGCTCATTTCTGAGGTGGTTCTCAGATCCGTGATTTGGGAATTAGTGGAGGTTGCTGCACTCCACTCAGGAAATTTATCTCGAACACAAACAAAAAAAAACAACAAAAAAACAGCGTTCGCCTTATCTTTTGCCAAAGCTCTCCAATATCTCAGCACTGCGACTTCAAAGGGTGGATGCGGATGGGGTTATTGTTTTATGAGAGTTTAATTTTCTCTTTCAGAATGGTTGGATCAAAAGGCATAGTCAACTTATTATTATCTGGGATCCTGGAGGAAATGCACAACCGATCAAGCGTGGAGGGAGTCAGCCCCCCAAAAAAGAAAGAATAAAACAATGTTTGATTGTTATTCTGCGTGTGATGAGATGATACAGGCCTAATCAATATTCCACAGCCACAGTTTTGCTTGAGAGAGAAGTCCACTCCACTCTTTGTCATGAAGTTCCCCGGAGTTGGCCTCGAGCAATATTAATAGCATGAATTAGAATTGAAAGGTTGGCAGCGGTTACCATCGAGCCGTTACATTTCATATGAGTGGATGAACACTTAGTGACAGGAGTTGGGTATTGCTCCCTTGGTTGCAGCAATTATACTGTTCAACTGGCACACAATATATAATGAGGGAGATTTCACCACATCTCCCACATCTCTATGTATGCCTCACCCTGATACATCCTCGCCGCGCAGCGGTATTGTTACGCTCGGGAGGATTAACACGGCATCCATATTTATGTGGGGCTTTTCATATGCGCGGTTCAAGTCCGGTGCGAGATTTTAGTGATGAGTGATGTCTCAGAATCATATCATTATCTAAAGATAACAGACTACAATGTGAACTAAGTGGGTCGGATTCCTCACAGCAGTGCGATACACGAGAGGGCATTCTTTACCGTGTTCAGAATGCAGTGTACACAATCTCCACAATCACAACACATAAAGAAACAACAACATTTATTCCCTGGAACAAGGTCAATAATTCTGACCTTTCACGGAGGTAAATGAAAGCATCAACCAGTCATGTTTTGGAAGTCATATTGGAAATGTACACTATAATGTACTACAGCGCAGCCTTTGTGGTCCTTTCAACCACGACAAAGGCAGGGCAGACCTCACTCCTTCTGTTACAATAAAAGCCCTAGATGTGAACACTGCGTAAATGTTTACTAGATGGAACTCAAATACACTTAAAACGCAAAAAGGAAAGTTAATAAATGATCAGACTGTTGCTTAGGTTATTCAACATTTTACCTCAGACAGAATGCCAGACGCTGCTCTGGCGGACTAGGACAAAGGCATAATAATTGTCTTTCAAACAAATCTATTCAAACGTTTTAGCTTCAACGGTCGCAAATTCCCATTGGTGGAGGAATGAATAGCGTTTATGTGAATTATGTACAAGTAATTTTGTGTTGTTTCCTCGCCACTTCCCCAGGTGTTTAAAGACCTTTTTTATTTTTATATAATATCATAATTGTAATTATCTGTTATTTATGTAAGGTATAGTATCCAATGCGGAATAAACATCTAGTTATATCGTGTGTTACAAAAAATTAATTGTGATCTAGTAAATAGTCATTAATGTAGTTTGTCCTATTATGTCATTTGTGGAGCTTTTTTATTAAATCATAGAAGTATATGTTACTGTTATATACAGTATATATGATATAAATTATATATATATAAAATTCACTTGTATACAAGAATAGCTTTGGGGCCCTTGCAGTAGAGAACATGTGAAGAAGTGCCAGGTTGCCCTCCCAGGGGAGAAAATGAGATGGTGAAAATAAATATGATGAAATTCCCTGTTTGGTGTTGTCAAGTTAAGAAAACATGATAAACTGTGGACTTCTAGTTAAGATGTGCACTCTATTGGAGCAACTGTGAAGTTCCCTCTAGGCTTCCCTTCAGTAAAGAAAACACTACAGAGTGCCTAGTAAAAGTGCAATAAAGTGCCCCAGGTAATATATGTTATCTAAATAATGTGGTCATGAATAGAAAGTTAAGCAAAAGATGGTTTCTGATCAAAAATAACGTAGCAATAGTGCCCCACTTGGATGCTTGTGGATAAAACATGATACAGTGCTGCCTAAGGTGGCCTAATGTGCTATAAAATGTGATAAATTGAAAAAATGTGCCCTCTTATGAGGCCTGTTGTAAAATGCCGTCCTGGTGTTTATGTTGTTGTTGTTTATTTGCATTCTGGTGCCTCATTGCATGCATCTTTATTTTATATTATATATTATCATATATTATTTAAATTTATATCATGCGACACAACAGTGATGGTAAAACATTAGAATGATTGATCGATGTCAAAAAAATCTCAATTTACTCCACACTATAGAGTCAAACGTTGGGTAGTACAGGAATAGTAAATGACACAGGAAAGGCCACCATCAGGACACCTGTACTGCCTCCATCATCACTCTGCTGTCAGGTGAGGCCCTCGCCAGGGCCGTGTCTGGTCGGGAGCAGCCCGCTCAGCTGTGTGTTAATTACTCCTTGTTTACAGCGGAGGTGATGAAGGTCTCCGAACAGCCAGTCTCTGCAAAGCAGGTGACCAGGATGATTTGGGCCAAGTGCCAAGGTATTCGTGGTGTGGGGGTGGATTACGGGAATGTCTTTCATATATTAGCAGTGAAGGGTGGCTGGAATGAGTGCCTCTCTACGGGGGGGTTAAATGAAAGCATTGCTTTGGCAATCTGCATCTACAGTTGTCTGAAGAGGAAATAAAAAGGGTCATCACACATTAGACACACCTTTGCTGAAGGCTCTACTTCAGTTTCAGCTACTCTACCAGTTCCCATACCCATTTATTTATCAAATGCACTGAGAAATCATTGCAACCCTAAATAATATTATATTTTCAGAATCTGCCACGTCCGATCAGTCCGATCCCACCCCCCTTGTGCATGTTGATTGTGTTTCTGACGAACGCCTCATTACCAATGTCTTGGTCCATCACACATATTCACTCTCTGTCTTGAGAATCCTAGAGAGGACAAAGCCTCGGTTTCAGGATGCTACTATACTGGGTTACTCCTGCAGTTACACCGCAGTGACTTACATGACATACCCATCATACTTGATCAGCCATGGCTGGTGAAGCGTGGTCTTCATACAGACCAGAGGACAGGATCAGGTGTTGCCATGGTCCCAATTTGATGTCTGCTTGGTGAGCAGCATCTTTCTTCTCTGGGCATAGGCACACACTCGGGGTTAAATGTTGAAGAAATAATTGTAGGTGACATCTGATGGCATAATGCGGTGAGGTGGCCGCATGCTTCAACCGAGTTGGGGCTGGTTTGGATCAGTCAGGAAGACTCCTTTTCTCTTTCCACCCCTGACTAGGGTCGTTCACCAGGTAAAGCCAACCAGCATTTACTCACATTCTCTCTAAACCAATCATATTGTTGATGTAAAACTTTAAAACGGTTCTCCTGTCCGGTGTGTCAGTTGTCATTGAAGACGAACCGATGCGACCCTCCTCCACCCCTTTACCTCCAGTCTCCTCCTCCAAATCCCATCATTTATATATCTTTAGCCAGCTCTCTTCACCTCCACCACCACCAGTGTCAGGACTCCAGGGGAGAATATTCCTGACTAACCATGGCATTTCTACCTCCTAAATATACTATGTTACGATTATGTCTAATTGCCAAAGATACTTCACATTTCACTTCTCTACCTGGAGGAGAGAGCTCCAATCATCCACGGCTGTGCATCAGAGTATTCCTGCCAGTAGCACATCCCGTGTCTCCATCCTAAACACTGGGTAACCAAGGTAAAGCCGCATGTTAAGAGGCTGGTCAAGATGTTGGCGGGACCAGAGGGAGATGAAGTGAATTTGATTGGTCATGATAGTCACAGCTTTTAATTTACCCATCTATATTCATGTGTTTCTCTCTAATCCTGCCTATTGCCTCATTGCGCCACAGGTGAGCCAAGGGAACCTGGCCACCAATGTGTGTTTGGCACTGTCCGGACTCTCTTGGCAGGACGCACCTGATTGTGATCTGGCTGGACTTTTATTTTAATTGCACAATGGTTGATTGTGATCGGATAAAAGCTCCAACATGTTGGACTCCATAGCTGTTCTATGACCGTAAAACTTGAAAGTTGATGGACAACAAGTCTCATGTTCCAGCGCCAGTGTTTGTTCTATTAATATCTTGAGGAGGCGCATGCTTAAAGGAACTCCTCGTAGGCGATGGGACTGTGTTTAGATGTCTCCAGATGCAGGCTGTGCTGGCACTGACCACTCTCGGTTTAATAGATTCACAACCAAGAGCCACTTGCCCCCCCCCCTCATTTCCTAAGTTTGAGGTTTTGCAGGATGGAGCCATTTTTACCAAATGTGACCTGATCCATCACATTCAGCACCCTCAGAGGCCACTTCAAGTACCTCATCATACTGTTGCCTCCGCTGGCACTGGCTCACCAGTGCTGCAGCTGGGTTTCAAGAAATTATCAACATGGTTTGCTAGAACTGAAATGTCAGAAAGTTTATAGTCATGTTTTGATTTCCTTCTGTTTTGATTTAACCAGTGGTGGATATAAGTGGATTATTTTTACTTAAGTAACATTAGCAATGCAACATTGTAAAGATAAAGAAGTAAAAGTTCTGCATTTAAAAGTTGAAGCGGGACAAAAGTATCACGAAGAAAATAAATCCATGTTATAAATTGGTGTATATTTTGTATGTAAAATCAACATGTATAAGTATCTCAAAATAAATATTGTGGAGTAAGATGTATTAAGATGAAGATTTGAGCAACCAGTTCAGGCCAATTAGACGAGCTGTGGTATTTTGATGTCTTGATTACTTCCTAAGTATTTCCACACAAACACACATTGTCCTGATTTTATAGTATTCCTTCCTGTAATGTATGTGAAGGATCAAACTTGCAAGAACTGGCTGACTCTAGTTCTCATAGTCACCAGTTTTCCTATATTCATTTAAAAAAACCCTGCTTGGATGTAATAATTAATAATTAAAATGTCCTCAACAAAGAAATGGAATTAGGGTTGGGCAAAACCTTTTAAGGCCGATACCGACACTTTCTGTTGCAATTTTAACGATACATCTACTTCTGGTTTCTTAAACATGAACAAGACTTTTGAAAATAACAAAAACAAATGAAGCATTATTAATGAACCATTACACTTAAAGGCAAATCACACTACTCATACCAGGCCATTTATAACACATTTATTACAAAAGCAATATGAGTACAATTATATAAATTGGCGTAGAAGTATCAAAAATAATTATGTATTTTATAGAAATATCTTGCTCTATTTTGATCGACAGATGAAAAGTAGCACCATGTCAGGCTACCTTTCCTTTCTACCACTACTGCTACTTTTAGAAAGGGATCCATACCAAACGAATAGCTAGAGAGTATCGAAGTAATGATCCCGCAGTATCAGTCCAACAATCACTGGAGGCAATTGGAATGAGTCATGCTTACAGCATTTCACTTCTCAACAGGTACTTTTTGTGAATTAGGTAAACTGATTGTAAATACTTGTAGATTAAGTGGATTTCCAGTCAAGTAAATGTAAGATATTGAGCATTCCCAATGTCTTGTGAGCATCTAGAAAAGAGTGTGTCAGTGTTGAGATATGTCCAGGTCGTTCAGATACAACACTGCTGCATTAAAATATGCCTCATGATGTTAACTTAAGATCAACTGTTTCACAATAAATATAATTACCCTGGCTGGATGAAATATGTTTCATGTGAAAATTTACCGTGACCTCATCCCAGTCACCTTCAGCCTGTTTTGTGTCCTCTCTCGACTGTTAGAGGGGCAGATTAATTAGAAATGGGCTTAAGCCTTGAGGAGGTGAATGCTTTGCTAGACAGATGCTGTTTGAACAGCAAACTGGTTTTAGGATATTAAAGCAAGATGAAAAAATTGGACTAATTGGAACTGAAGGACATATGGGTCAGAAGTGCTCCTATGGGATGAATATAATTATATAATGATAATGAGTATCGCTAACGAAAACTTGTTCACATCATGTATTTTAAATGTGTTGAGAAACTTGAGAAAAGTGTAGACTTGTCAAAACATTTAGAAAATAAATGTTCATGTTTTCATTTGTTTTATATGTTTTATAAGGATGTTGTTTTACACTTAAACAATGTTGTAACACTTGGTTTGTGTATGGTGTATGTGTTAACATTGGTCGGTTATACTTTCACAAGGTTTAACATTTAGATGACATGATGCGTTACACACATATTCACCATTATTTCAAAAATGGTTCCTTTATCCAAGCCTTCTGACCTCCTCAGCCTTTTGTGCCATTGTGCGGTAAATAAATAAAAAATAATCATGGTTAACCTTGCTTTTCCTTTGTGTATGGGCTCCATGGTCATGCTTTTAACATTCATCAAATATAACCTCTTTGTGTTTGTTCTAATCCGGTGCAGTTGCCTTCGTCGCCATGCTGTGAATGTAAATGTGCTGAAAGAATACACCCTGTGCATTGTTGTGGTCCCAATTGATTATGGTATAGAAGACAGTTTAAAGACAAAACAATCCAATATTACTGTAACAAACAGGTGGGCACTGAAGAACATATACTGTATAAGAATGCCTGTAGGCATCACACATTCGTAACATTACAATGAGCTCTTGACAGCGCCTTCCCAGGTGGTTGCTCAGATTGTATTCAAAGTATGTGCCAACGCAACGGAAACAATTTATTTAACGTTTAGGCAACACAACTACATCATTTGGTTAAAAAATGCAAAGTGAGGTTCAGGCAACACAAGTAAATCATTAGGGTGAGCAACTTAAGGTTAGGTTGACACCAATGGCAACACACTTGACATGTTGACAGCGACACAAACACCGGTCTCCCATGTGAAAGTCCTGTGTTTCTTTGCAGACTATGATTTACATAAAAAAAGCATGGACAGCTCACACTGTTGAACTGTTTTACTGTGACCTCTTTAACTCCTTTTTCTACTCGGAGCTTGTCACATCATATGTCTTTGAGTTGGCGAGCAGAACTTCATTTTTTTCTTCTTTCTTACCCCATTAATCACTTCACCAGCTGGTCCCCTAGGTTTGGAACCAGTGGAGGAAAACACATAACAGTAAATAAAGAAGTTACAGCACTTAAAACAAGCTCCATCAAGAGTAAAATGCTGCTCGTGCAAGAATGCTCTAGTATTATTATTTTATGATGTACATATCCAGGTGCTATTGTTTTCTGAAGAAACAGTACTTTTGATGCCTTACAGTACATTTAGCTGATCATACTTCTGTACTTTTACTTAAGAAGGAGTTTTATATATTTTGATTTTGATTTTTAATGGAGTAAATTCCTATCGATGTCGTAGTCCTTAAGTAACTTATCTGAATACCATGGTTTTCTACCATGGCATGACGAAGTCTGAAAATAATATTTTGAGTATTGTTTCGGAATGAGATGAGTCATTATTTAGGAGACCAAAAGAAGGACAAAAACAACTGACAAAGTTTAAGATTGGTGGTTTATATAGATACGTATGAACAGACATACTGTGTAACGAAAACAAATGGTTGGTTCAGTTGAGAGATGCAGGCATCGCATGCCACTGCCTGGATGTTTAACCCAATTGCTTCTGAATTATGCAAGGTGACTTAAGCTCTGGAGTGCCATTGCCACTCTCAATGGGCTCATTACAATGTCCAAACGGAACTGTATTGGTGACCTCATTCTTAATTAAAACAATAGATAATCCCCAGGCACAAACACCACTCATTTGTCGGTGCAGAGAGTAATGCATTGTGTCATTAGCATTAGTTTTGCTTTTCAAAGTAGAGCATCGTTTGCTGCACTCCGGAGGGACTGTGTCCGTTCTGTGTACGACCACGCTGACAACATTGTGTTGTTTTCCACTGGCGATACAGTTAGAAGTACTGGGAGGCCATGCCGGCAGCGTATCTAATTAGATGTAGCACAGCCTCGAATGACATCAGAACATTAAAGTGCCGTGTTGTGCCCGGCTGGATCTCACTCCGACTGTTTGTTTTGCCTTTGTGCAGAAAGGTATCCCGACTGCGATAAGTCACACGGGGGTGGTCTGCCTCTGGTAATGGTTTTGGTTAGAGAAACCAGGACCTCCCTTGCTTGTGTTTCATCCAGCGGTGTAATGAGTTCCAGCTATCTGGACTGCACAGAATGAAAGTGATTCCAAAGAAGAGGGGGACGTGACGTAGGCTGAAATTGATCCGGGGATGCGTATGATATTATCAGATCCAGCGTTTGTGTGGTTTTGCTTCTTTTTTTTTCACACAAACACACACACACACACACACACACACTCTCTCACACACACACCACTAATTGTGATTTTGCAATGGTTCATTTGGTGGCTAAACGTACTGCCTTTAGTTTAATCAGTTATATTTGTATTTGATCAAACTGATTTGTTTGGATAATGATTTTTCATTAAATCAAACAACTGACTAATACTGTCTAATAAATAGGACCAAATGAACACTTGAATTCCTTGCTTCTCTTGATGAAACTATAGAATCAGGGTGACCTTTTCATTGAAAATGTTCAGTGATCAATACCTACATTTACTCTGAAATGCTTTGGATTGAGTTGGTCAGTGCATCTCTGACACAACATATCTATCTTTGTACATACATGCTGTTTGATTGGGAAAGGCACAGTCCTTGAATATTCGGGTCCTTTGTCATCAGCATCGCTTTGCAATTATTTCCGAATATGACATAGAAAGCGGGCGGAAATGTAATGTTATTTACAGTACATTAAACTCGTCTTTTTCACAGAGTATGTCCTGGTGTTTGCACTCGCATATAACGGGACGGTAAAATGCTGTGTTTTCAATTTAGATGAAACACAACAAACACATCTTATGAACCATATCATCTTGTGAGATGAGAGAAAAGAAAACAGTCTCTTAAACCAACTCCACCCATTGAATGTATGCATGTGTGCTGTATTACAATATCTGGACTTGGGTTACAGCAGCTTTGGATCTAGCTAGTCAGCTAGCAACAATATGTCAAGTTTTACAAGTCCAAATCGCGGTTTAACCATTAGGTTTCTTTTATGGATTTAATGTTCATTAAGGCCATATTCAGCATTACAATATGCTTAATGTGTTGCTTTGTAAGCCAGTCCATTGTCACGAAATTCAGTACTGATATTCATGCTCCCCAGAGGTTGAATCCAAATGACTTTGGTGACTTTAACTGTTGTGCCTCCAGCAGGTACGTGTTTTCAATAATCCAGTGAAAAATCCCAGCATCTTATTAATGGATTTATAATCAAAGTCTGTTACTCAGACGATTAATTACACTAATTTTATCTCCTGACTTTTCCTCCAGTTTGATTATAAGGTTGTCATTTTTGGGGGGAATTCAGATTGAAATACTATGTAATGAATGGCTTGTCATTACATTTCAAATTGGTTGTCATAAAGTTGTTGATCTATTTAGGACGATGAGCCAGTACAATTTGTATTCTTCCAAACCTTTATTTTTATCATCATCGTTATCATGACCATTAAAACTAAATCAATTCCCATCTGCCTCATCTCTACTTTTGTGCTTAGTGCTAATTAGCAAATGTTAGCATACTAACATGTTCAAGTAAGACGTGGACATGATCTGCTTCACATCAGCATTGTGAGCCTGTATATACAGTATGTATACATGTTGAAGTCTAGAAAGCAGGCATTGTCCAAATTCATGTATTTCCGGCAGGATTACCGTTATGAAGTTGACTTTATCGTTCAATATTTTTATTTATCCATGGCTGATATTTGACCTCAAATATTTATTCTATATGAACACAACACTACACTATAACTAGTTCAAATAATAAATATATATATATATATATATACACATATTTATCTACACTTGGCAATCTGAAGCTGCAAACAAGCTCTCCAGCAAATTCTCATTGTCCTCATGTCAAGTGACGCCCCAGTTATCTTTTTAATTCCTCATCAGTATGACTACAGAACAAACTCAAGCACATGGAGGGTTATGACTTGTGCATGGGAAGGGGAGTGGTCGGTGCTGTGCGATGTCACCCCCCTGTGTTAACCTGAAGTCAGATTTACCTGTGTGGTGTGGCTGTAGCAAGACGCCGTCACACGAACAGCAAGGTCGGCTCAGGACAAACACATTAAAGCACAACCTTCCTTCAGGCCAATCGATACGCTGCATCATTTGGGTGAGAGGGCATGCTTCATTTTCAACCTCTCGGTGGACATTACTCGAGCTCAGGAAAGGAAAAGCGACCCCTCTCACCAGGTAAATCAAAGCCTATACCTCCGCTTTTTCCATCATCGCCACTTAGGGGGACGTTGCAGATTAATATGTCTCCGACTGCCGTCTGCCCACCTGCTCTGCATCATACTTCCGTCTCATGGTTCTGTCTGTTCAAGTTTTTCTCGTGGGTTTGTTTGGAAACTGCCATTTTCCCTTTCACACTTTGGAGGACAAAACAAAGACCCCCCCACCCCCAGTCAAGATGTCAAAATATTTTCCGCCGTCTCCCTGTCATGCAGCGGCAGCAGAGGCTGCCTTGCTCTCTGACCAGCCGGTTGACTTTGGAAGCAAGTGGGCCGTCGGAGAGGAGGGGGTACGCCAGGGTGAGATGTCTCCATGCGACCCTTCGGCCTGAGAAAATCTAGCAGTCTGCCAACTGGGGCTCTCGTCTTCAATGGCTGCTGCCAGATGACTGGAAGACGGGGTGAGACGGGCCTCTAAAACCATGCAAACCAATACACAGGAAGACACATGGTACTGTCCTTATGGTCATGAATCAACTCAGAGTTGCATTGAGCATTAAAAGGTGTTTCAAGTGATGTTTGGGCACGTGGAGGCAGACGAACATGCACAAGATTTTATATTATTATATCATTATGAAGCTGTGACAGCTAACTTGTTGTCAAGCATTTCAAGCAGACACAGAGTAGCCATCCATTTGGAGTCATGTTTCGGAGTCATTGGTCAGCCATGATCCTTTTAGTTCATCTTTTTGTCTCCACCAACTGACTGAGACCTTTTCTTTTTTACTTTTTTCACCAGCTAGAAGCTTTCTTTATCTCTTCTCTATTTAGTGTTTGGTGGCACATTCGGTGGGCTCATCAGAGCTTGTTTAGGGATTGATGAGAGAAGATGAGCGCTGCAGTTTGTTGGTTAATTCTCACCTAATGATGGACATAGAATTAGTTGTGGGTTACGAGGAGATCATTTCGAGGTAAAGCCATTAAAATAATGTTTGAGTTCAATATATTAACGGCAGTACAGCAATTCCCTGCTGGCAACTACATTTAGATAAAAAAGTAGATGCTCATCTTCCTGATAATTCCAGTGCAAAAAAAAAAGATGAAAAACGTCTGCTCCACTATCAACATAAATTAGGGTCAGCCCACTCCACTTTGATTCCCGACAGTGGGATCAGCCGTTAAGGAAAGCCTATCCTTTCTCGTGGCGCTCTCCCTCGTCTTTGCTATATACTCATTTCATACAGCTATTCATGCATGAAGAGTTAGTCTTGATGAAGTACAGGGAAGCAATGCCAAAAATATCATGGAGCCCAATTTCAGGACTCTTATTTCAGGAGTATTGTCGGCCTCAAATGAGAACATGATTTGATATCTCTGGATGGTTTGGACTTTCTTCTCCGTTTCTTTTGTAGCTGTACCGGATACACAGAGCCAATTAAAATTCTACCGCACTGCTTCACGGCAGGTCCAACATTTTAAGGTTACCAAATGATACATACGAGCTCATCCACACAAATGAGCTTACATTTATAGCCTGCATGGCTCCAAGTATTGGTGATTATGTTCATATCCTCCACAGGTTTGGTGATGCCCTGACGGTTTATCAGTGTATCAGTTCACAATATAGCTTATCACTAAATCCCTACACAACCAGTGAAATTTCCATCCGCCTCAGCTGTCCTTTGTGTTTAGTGCCAATTAGCAATTGTTAGCAAGCTAGCTTGGTACAAAACTAAGATGCTGAACTTAGAAACTGTCATGGTCCCTGCTGTGCCTCTACGGCCTACCTGGAGTCCCAACAATGGTTTGCGTGCGACTGTGTTAACTTGTGCTTCTTCAAGCCCCAGGCTCACCGCTCCGCTCGGGATCCGCCTGTCTAGTCCGCATCCAACACCAGACCAATCCTAATCATTTCAGTCCCTGGTTCTGTATCAATAAATCCCTGTGAACTACTCCTGCTCCGTTTGAGTCTTGCTCTCCACAACTGTGACAACCTGCTACATTTTAGCATGTCGGCAGATTCAATGGACATGCCGGTACGCCGATGATAGCTTTTAGCTCCAGCGTTAGCTAAATTAAATGTAATGTAATGGTGCTCTTGTAGCGCCCTAAAACACGTTATTTAATAATTATTGCTTTTCTATTTAATACCAATGTGTCCTTTTCTAATAATTTACTTTAAATGTGTTTAAGTTACTTCATATTTTATTCCAATATTTGAAAACATTCCCTACCTGTACACGTGAAGGGAAGAGATGTATCGCATTGACCATTTAGAAGAGAGTGCTGTCGCTTTAAGAGAGGAGTTAAGAAAGCTGTGCTAATGCAGGCTGAAGACAAACATTTGATTTGGATTGATTTAATAAAAGTTGCAAAACGAAGATGAATGGTCATTTTAAGGGTGCAACACTCGTATGGCTGCAGACTTTTGTTTTTAGAGAGTATGTTATTGAATAATAAAGTGTGAATGCATGCTGTTGTAACGTACAATCAAAGCTGGTAGTGCAGACATGGCCTCCTGCTCTTTGTAATCATCTCACTATAAAGAAAGGGATCTGACATCTGACGTGTGTGTGTGTCTGTGTGTGTGTGTGTGTCTTTCACATTTCTGAGGAACCGTTCATCAGATCTACCACATAACTGGTGAATGTATTGCTGGGAAAACAAAGAGTCGAAGTGGCCCTAATTTCGTAATGCGACCAGTTCAATAGTAATAAAGTGTGAATAAACAAGCAATGGCATACATGTTGGGCACAACAGGCCTTTACAGGCCGTGACGGTTGAAATTTTAACATTACATCCAAACTCCTTTTCACTTCTAAATGCCTTATTTCAGAGCATGTTTTAGCTCCGAAGAAAAAAAAGGACTGTATTGTATTTGTATTTCTACTTTGAATTCTAAATACATTTATTTTTCTTGAAAGGAAACCTTGGGGAATAAAGGATTTGATTCAGAGCACATTTTCATACTAATTCCTTTTCCATCCATCCATCCATCCATTCATTATCACCCGCTTATCCGGGGTCGGGTCGCGGTGGCAGCAGGTTCAGCAGGCCGACCCAGGCCTCCCTCTCACCCGCAACACTTTCCAGCTCATTCTGGGGGATCCCGAGCGTTCCAAGGCCAGCCGGGAGATATAATCCCTCCAGCGTGTCCTCGGTCTTCCCCGGGGCCTCCTACCAGTTGGACGTGCCCGGAAAACCTCTAATGGGAGGCGTCCAGGAGGCATCCTGACTAGATGCCCGAACCACCTCAGCTGACTCCTTTCGACACGAAGGAGCAGCGACTCGACTCCAAGCTCCCCCCTGATGTCCGAGCTCCTTACCTATCTCTAAGGCTGAGCCCGGCCACCCTACGGAGGAAGCTCATTTCGGCCGCTTGTATCCGAGATCTCGTTCTTTCGGTCACGACCCAGAGTTCGTGACCATAGGTGAGGGTTGGAACGTAGACCGACCAGTAAATGGAGAGCTTTGCCTTCCGGCTCAGCTCCCTCTTCACCAAGACGGACCGGTACAGCGCCTGTTTTACTGCTGCAGCCGCACCGATCCGCCTGTCGATCTCCCGCTCCACCTTACCCTCACTCGTGAACAAGACCCCGAGATACTTGAACTCCTTCGCTTGGGGTAGGCAGTTTGCCCCCACCTGGAGGGAGCAATCCGCCGGTTTCCGGCAGAGCACCATGGCCTCAGATTTGGAGGTGCTAACTCTCATCCCTGCCGCTTCGCACTCGGCTGCAAAACGCCCCAGTGAATGCTGGAGGTCACGGTCCGAGGAGGCAAACAGGACCACATCATCCGCAAACAGCAGAGAGGCGATCCCGAGACTCCCGAACCGGATCCTCTCCGCCCCATGGCTGGAAGTTCTACTTCAGAACTCTGTCACATGTTTAGCAGCTAAGAAAGCCACAATAATCTGATAAGGAAATGATCCCTATTGCACATAACCCAACCTTTAAAATCACTTAATTTCGCGAAACAACTGTGCAATCTCTTGTTTCAGCAATGACCATTATTGCCTCGTGACTCCGTGAATAAATTACGTTAAGAGATAAACCGTCAGTTGGAAAAACAGTCCTTGAGTCACTCCTGTATTTAGTTGAAGTTCTTTTTCTAATAAAGAGCCATTGCACTTGAGATTTCTTTTTTTTCAAGTGCATCTGTCAAGGCGATAGGCAATAAAACTTAGGTGGTGGTGATAGTCCTTCACCTCTAAATCAAAAGAAAGAATCACCACAATGTGAGACGGGATGATTGAAATCTCTCACTTAATTGAACGGTAGGAAATTGATTAAAGTTTACATCGAGAGTCCAGGTTGGCTATGGGCGTGAAAGCAATTATACGTGGAAGCTATCGAATCAATTTTCTTTTTGTAAAAAAAAAAAAAAAAGGGTGACAAATTAAGGGCAAAGGGCTGATTTCCAATAAGAAGAAGGATTTCTTTTGGCTTGGTTTCACTTAGGAAAGTAGCCAACGCAATTAGTGTGGCCTTAAGGAGGTCAAACTGTAGCAATATAAAACCAAAATAACCTGCACCTGTTTGCTTTAGAATATAAATAGTATAGATGGCAATTAACTGAAGTACACCTAAATGCTAGGGCTCGGTTGCATCCTCCTGAAATAGATTCAGCTATTATCCTCGGAAGTGTAATTTTCATCGGAAAGCAGCTTCTGCATGAGTGCCGACCCTGAGGCCGTAATCCAATTAATTGGATTTTACCCTCATTTGAAATTAACTGAGAGTCAGAAGCAAGACCTGGTCACATACCTCCTGTCTTAGTACAGTATCAATGTAATTAGTGCCTTTTAATGGTTAAAGTCCAACTCAAGTTAAATTGCTTTATCTTTTTAATTTTTTTATTTGCCAGCTACAGCATACATAACTGCTCGGCAAATCACTTGTACCGTGTTGTCTGAGAAAAACAAAATTGAAGAAAAAGAAAAGTTTTATTATTTTAGTTTCATGATGGAATACTGTTCTAGTATCATATCTTATTAATTCACTATCCTGATCAACAAGCCACATAAGCTTTCCCTAATCTAACTAACTAACCTGAACACACATCCGCAGCCAAACACACATTTACCAAACTGAAGTGCACTGCCAACGTCATTTTAGAGACTACAAACATAATTTGCTACTCCGCTGCAGCGCATTAAAAAGGATATTAACGGTGAACACAAATGCCACTTTGCTCAGGCTTAAGAAGCTGGTGTGGTCATTACACTTCAATCCCACTAACATCATTGGCTGAGAGGCTAGTTTGTTTACTCTGTCGCTCCTTCTCCATCGTGTAACACTGGTGCTCTGGCAGAGGACATGTTTATTTCCTTTTGATCATAAAACAACTATTAGCAATGCATTTAATTTTCTTTCTGGAGAAAAGGATGATTACATGTGATTTTGTTCGGACTTACATTTTTCTCTTTTCGTTTTTCAAAAAAAAAGGACATTATTTTTATTTTTTCTTACTTACGTTTTCTGTTTTTGTATCCGATTTGAGTTCTCCCTCTGAAAAAATATTATGATGGAAACATTTATGCTGTAGGAGTATTTTTTTTATAAACAACAAGAATCCTCAATCAGATGATGAATAATTCCCATAAAATCTATTCCAGCAAATATCCCTGACATGAGAAAATAATAAGTCAGGCCATTTAAAGTGAGAAAAAGAACTGACACTGCATCCTTTGTGAACACTGGCAGAGCATAAGCTATGCAAACTGTTTTAATTTGATCAAAAGCCTTTGGTGTAAAACCCACTTTGAATCCTCTTCGACTGATTATAGTTGTATGAATCCTAAGCGATTGGACCATATCACTTTGAAGTCAGAGTAATGTTAAGACCCTATGATATGGTTAAGACTTCCCCTTCTTCCCTCGGAGCACCCTTGATGCCCATTACAGAAAATTATCCTGTTAAGATTCCTCACTACCATGAGGGCATTCTTAAAATCCCACTTGTAGCCGTATATGCGATATCTTGAAGTATACTTCATTGGTGTTGATACATCCACCGCACGAGGTCCCTCTTGTGAATGTGTTTACTTTGCTGGAAAACCATTTCATCCTCGATGCGCGTAACATTTCCATCCTGGACGTGCATAATGCATGTCCGTTTGAAACTTGAATCTAAACATACATTTATCGTCCGATGCAACTCCTCCACCAGGTTTATCTGTGCCGTCTGTAGCGGAGTGAGTACTTTTCTATGAAAAGTAATGGAGGGATAAAAGGGGGGTCAGGTGTTGTTCAGTAATTGCTAAGCTGTATATGTGCTTCGGAATCCACCAGAGGGAACTTAATTGTATCAACTCCCAGGGCCACAACACGGCGTAGACCTCTCAGCTATTCTATTTTCAGCTGTATTAATTCTGCTTAATACACAAGTTAGATTATTTGTGTTCCTTCTCTCTCTGACAGGCCAAGCTCGACTGTCAGCATTCAACACATTCTCATCCCAACTCGTCACAGCCTGGCGCTTTGTCAGTCAGACCCCTCGGTGTCACTTTCACTTAGCGGACCAGCTGTCCGTCGCAGTCAACACGTGGTTACTGCCATACATGTTCTCTAATTCTCTCGGCTCTGTCCTTCGCTCACATGGCTTCTCCTACCACAGCGACGCTGATGACATCCAACTGATCCTCTCGTTTCCCCAATCTGAAACACAGGTAGCAGCACGAATCTCGGCCTGTCTGACTGACATCTCTCACCACCTGAAAATCAACCTTGACAAAACTGAACTTCTTTTCCTTCCAGGAAAAGGCTCTCCCACCCACGACCTGACCACCCACGACATGACTATTAACTTCAACAACTCAGTGTTGGCCCCGACTCCGACTGCCAGGAACCTCGGTGTGACACTCGACAGTCAACTCTCCCTGACTGCCGACATTACCACAACAACACGCTCCTGTAGGTACATGCTGTACAACATCAGGAGAATATGACCTCTTCTCACTCAGAAGGCGGCACAGGTTCTGGTCCAGGCTCTGGTCATCTCACGGCTAGACTATTGCAACTCCCTCCTGGCAGGTCTACCTGCTAATGCCATTCAACCTCTACAGCTCATCCAGAATGCAGCTGCTCGACTGGTCTTCAACCTCCTAAATTTACCCACACTACTCCGCTCCTCCGCCCGCATCCGCTTCAAAACATTGGTTATTGCGTACCGTGCTGCGAACAGATCGGGTCCGGTCTACATCCAGGACATGGTCAAACCTCACACCCCAGCTCGTTCACTCCGCTCGGCTTCTACCAATCGGCTTGTAGCTCCGTCATCACGAGCTAATCACTCGACAAAATCCAGACTGTTTGCTGTCCTGGCACCTCATTGGTGGAACGAGCTCCCCATTGACATCAGCACAGCAGAAAGTCTCCACATCTTCCAACTAAAAACACATCTTTTCCGACTATACCTTGAATAAAAAAGTAACACGAAAAACCGGTCACGAAACATCACAAGCGTAACTTTGGGACACACCTCCCTTTATTGGTCATCACACCACATTTAAATGCCAAGTATGCAAAGTGTTGATTTCGAGGAGAAATGCATCTCCCGCAGATGCTGAAGGGTTACCCGGTGCTTTGGTATCAGACGCCGTGGGGCGTGGCAAACAGTCGGTATTTGACGACCTGCGTTAGAACGGGCTGATCCGTTTGGCTGCGGATGCACATCTACGAAATTAACAGGATTACTGGATAAAGCAGAGAAACACATTGATATGAGAACATACTGTAAAAGTAATGCACAGCATGTTCTTGAGATCAGGGTAAAAGTAACTATTATTATTGTATACGTTCAAATCGACTGATTTGGTATTCACAGGTCTGTATAAATGCTTTGAGCGATGCACCGGCTCTCGCTGCCTTGAGAGCCGTTTGACATTCTGCCTGTGAACTTGTGTGCGTGACCTTTTTCCTCACCTTGCTGGTCGCTGGGGTGAGTGAGAGCTTGCTGATCGCTGGTTGTGTCCTTTACCCTGTGGTCCTACAGAGTCCTGCAGACAGCCCCGTCCTGTCAAGCACTGGTTCATCCATCACGGCGCTGTGCGGGGCGGCTCTGTCGGTCGCTGCGTTTAGACCCAGCCCGACTGATCTGTGCCAGAGCGTTTTGCAGGTGGAGAGTTCGCTGTTGCTTGAGAAGCCCGGGTCCTGTGAAATACCAACGAGTGGAAGACTGGATGTAAAATGCAGGCAAACAAGCCTCCATTCAGCGATTTCTTCCCCACCGAGACTAATTATATGTATCGTTTTGGATCTTTAGTCAATATTCTGGCTTGTTTATATTCACACACATATGACCGGTATTATTTTATTCTACCTTTTTATTCCTTATTTCCAAATACTACAATAGAGATACTTTTAGTATAAAATAAACAGTGATTCCCTTTCTGAGCTCTAAACATCTAATGGCGACTGTGGCTCAGTGGTGAGCTTGGTCGTCCTTCATTCAGAGGACCGGCAGTTCAATCCCCGGCTCCGCTAGCCCATGTCGATGTGTCCATGGGCAAGACATTTAACTCCAACATTGCTCCTGTAAATGTGCCTACTGTGTGTGAACGTTAGTTACTGCTGATGTGCAGGTGGAACTGTAGCTCCTCCCATCAGTGAATGATGTAATGTAGTGTGAACGTGCTTTGAGTAGTCAGAAGACTAGAAAAGCACTAAACAAGTACAAGTCTATTTAGCAATGAGTGTTTAACACGCCATTCATGGTAGACATGGAAATATTCAAATGGTAGTGCTATGTTTGTGTGTTCCATGTTACCGTTGAACATCTGTGCTCGTATGTGTTTGCCATTTTAATGTCATATTGTCTGCAGTGATCTGCATCCTTCTTGGATTATTTCGCCAAGGCTACTTCTGTTTGCACATTGTTTTGCTTTGTATGCTAATTGTCATTCCACCCAGCGAGCCTCTCCCGTGACTCCCTGCAGACAATTGAACTGTTAATGAGATCTGATGGACAGATGGACTGTCACCGTGAGGGCAACCTAGCGTGTCCTCTCTGACTCAGCGGGGCCGGGTGTGGAGATGGGCCAGGCACATCCCTTCCAACATATACTTGAATTCCCATTTCTATCAGATTATCACGGACGGGGATGTTTGATTTAAAAAAAAAAAAAAAAAAAGGGCACAATCTGGACGGAGTTTTCAAAGTCAGCAATTATTAGGAGCTGGAAAAATATTGTACACACACATATATTCATATATTAAATTGTGTATTGGTTAAGTTATGTGACACAAATAAATAAATAGTGATATGTACATTAAAGAAGGATGTGGTGAACCTACAAATATGCAGTTATGATGCATGTGATGATATGATAGGAGTCTGGGAGAGATTGGATTAAGTGTGGTATGTGTTGGTGTATGAGATAAACAATATATATCCATGTTCTGTGATCGTGGGCAGTTTGGTTTGCAGAGTAGTTTATGGGATGTGTGACAGAAAAAAAGACATATTGGTAATGTATCCTAAAACTACTCCTAATAAGAACTCTTCAATGATAATATAAAAATTCATTATTGCCCCAAGGCAACACAACCAGAAGCCCCAGTGGGAAACAGGCAGGACGGGCCAGCAGTGCATTTTACTTTTAATATTTGTGCGTGGACTTTTCACCTGATGCTTCTCTATTCTAATGATTCACTCATTCGGAAATCATTTGCTATTAATAGTATTGCGGATTCAACTGAGTGAGTTTGACCTGCAGAAATTATTGCATGCATTCTTTTAAGACCCAACTTTTTTTTTAACCATTTGCCATGAATGTCAATACCGTGACGTATACCGTACGTGTTCCTACAGTCAACTCCTACAGTCTACTATATAGTATATAAAAGCCAACGACCATACTGTGTTATCGTTTAGAAATACTTTCAAATGCATACTCAATTCTTATTCTCAGTCTGATAGAAAACTCACGGTGAAACACATGTTAATGCAGAGCTAATTTAATGAAGCCTATCACCAGTGAGTCTTCGCCATGGCAATAATCTCCAGAGACAGAGAGTACAGACAGTATGTATCATGGCAGCACGCTCAGTCAGTCCTCCCACTTGTGCACAGGGCTACCCTGGGATTTGACACAGTCCATCCTTAATGAGAGCTGTGATCATCCCATGCACTACCAGCGGCAACCGGCATTGGCTGCGACCCTAAGGCGGCAGCGGGAGGCGCCATGTGCAGTTGGAGGCGGCAGCAGGAACCGACATGGCGGAAGCCGGCTTGGGCATTGGGAGGCGGTAGCGTGTTGTTGCATGCATCGGCAAGTGGATGTTCTCAAACTAGCTGCAGTGGGAGGCGGCAAGCGGCAGCCAATGCCAGTTGCGGTAACCGACTTGGGCTGCGACCCTAAGGCGGCAGCAGTGGGAACCAGCAGTGGGAACCAGCAGTGGGAACCAGCAGTGGGAACCAGCAGTGGGAACCAGCAGTGGGAACCAGCAGTGGGAACCAGCATTGGCTGCGGCACAGAAGCGGCAGCGGGAACCAGCCAGCAGCAGCAGGGACCATTCCACCACAATACTGGTTCCTGCTGCTGCTGGTTGGAGTTTCAGCATCAGCGCCACCTCCAAAGGGACCATCCTCATTTCCCCTTCCAGCACCTGTAGACATGGAGAAATAGAGAAAGCAAATAATGAAACCTTCATGTACACTTATACACAAAAAGTTAACAGTATTGTAACTGTTAGATTGTGTGAAGAACAAGAGTAACATTTATATATGTTCCCTTTGTAACAGTATATTTAAATAACGAGATATTAATAACTTGTTGGCATTAGGACAAAGGTCAAATCACTTACATCTTGAAGATGTCTTTTATGGACAGCTATGCGCTCAGTCTGGATCACATCAGCCAGGGGTGGTGCTTCAGTTCCTCCAGGGTGGGTCTGTCCTCTGGGATCTTTTCCAGGCAGCTCAGAAGAAAAGTGTTGCATTCTGGTCGGACGAACAGGAATCATGTTTTAATACACTGGAATGTACGTGTGGGCCTGATTCCACTGCATGTGTGTGTCTAGGACTTACCTGAGGAAAGATATTCACTGACGTCAGGGTATTCGAAGCTGATTTCATCCCTGCCTCTGAAGGGGAGACGTCCATGCAGCAACGCAAACAGCACTACACCAAGCTGCCACACAGTAGTGGGTTCAGCACTATAGCACCTGTGCAGGAACCACTCAGGGGAGGTGTAGACAACGGTTCCTACGATACACACAGTCACAGAGACACACAGGAAATGGTAAGGGACAGAGGTAGAGGACATAAACCACAAAGCTGCTGGGTTGTTTCAGAGAACAGGTACAGAAGAAATACAACCTACCTTGTGCTGTACTGTATGTCCCCTCAGACAGAAGTGTGCCACGGCCAAAGTCAATGAGCCGGACACGTGGGACATCGGAGCCGGTCTCAATGAGGATGTTGTCCAGCTTGATGTCCCTGTGGAAGACCCCTCTGGAGTGGACTTCAATGAGAGCCTCCACCAGCTGTTTTGTTATGGTCTGTGGGAGACAGAGACATGGAGACTGTGAGATATTGTGTGGACACGTAAACAGAGACAGGTACAAACAAAACATGTCAGCTTCTTACTTTAGCTTCGTGCTCAGGCAGGGAATAATCTTTTGAGTTGATGAACTCGACTAGGTCCATGCAGGGGACTGGTCTCTCTAGGACAAGAATCAGCTCAAGGTCTATATCGTACCAGTCCAGCAGGGTCACCACTGTACTGGTTCCTTCTGCTGCTGGTCGGAGTTTCAGTATCAGCGCCACCTCCAAAGGGACAGTCCTCATTTCCCCTTCCATCACCTGTAGACATGTAGAAATAGAGAAAGCAAATCATGAAACCTTCATGTACACTTATACACAAAAGTGAACAGTATTGTGGGGCGACTGTGGGTCAGTAGTTAGCAGGGCCGTCTTTCATTCAGAGGATCGGCGGTTAGTTTCAGTGTTGATCAGATAACAACAGACTGTGCCCACTGGTATTCAGACTAATCAGACACATTCATCCTTTCACGTCTCAAGACTTCGGAATTGTTTCAATAATCTCAATTAAGTTAAGCAAAAGTATATTTCCATATAACTTATACTGAACTGAGAACAAAGAAACTAAATATCCCCTTACTGAGGTTTGACTGAATTGTTCTATTATCTCTGTCTCAAGCTACCTGTACTGTCAGATGGGTCACTGTATGCTGAGGCAGAACTGGCATCACTGTCAATTATTAAAGGCCCACTGAAAGTTTGGCTGCAGCCCTCGGAGGGACTTTGACTGGTCCTGCTCCTCTTGCTGGCTCTTTCAAGACTCTCCTCAGACTTCCTCTTGGAGGTCGTTCCTCTTCCATGTGAGATGATGGGGTCAGTGTGGCGCCCTGCAAGGACAGAAAAAGATCATTTAGTTTGCTGCATGTGCTGATATGATCTACTATATGATCTACTGTCTGTGTTACTAAAGGAAGAACCAGCATCAGTGATCAATAGCTGCTAAATCATATGGATCGTCAGCCCAGATTCACCAAGTGATGTAATAGTGACTGATTTGTTATTCATTTGAGCACTTGTCAGAACAATTGACATGTTATAAAAAGTTAGAAAGACTATTGATAGTGAACGGGTGAAATAAAAAACAGGACTTTTAACCAGGAGACCGGTGTTTGTGTCTTAAAGTGTATTTGAGTTATTTAAGTTACATTGTTTATGGTTCAGTTCATTTATAAACTGATCTTCAGCCCAACCATGATGATTTTTTAAACATAACCAAGTGGAGTTTGACAGTAACAACGTGGTGTAAAATGACACGTGAAAAGCCTAAAGTTGTAGACAGAATGTCAATAAAATATGGTACTATCCATACACCTTCCCCTAAAATCAGGTTGGGAATCTTAGCTTAGAGACTGTAGTTGTTAACCAGTATTATGTAATCACTACTCACCCAGTTGTCTACTGGAAAGCGGACACTGGAAAGTGCTTGTAGTTGTCCACGATTTGGAAGTCATGACTCTCAAACTGTAATGCTTCATCGTTGAAATAATAATGCTGTGGATTAGTCCTGCTGTCTTGTTATGGGTCTTCTGTAGAACTGATGCCTGGAGTGTTGAGAGGTCCATAGAGCCAACTCAACATTCTACAGTTCAACATTCTACTCATTAGTATGCGGAATGTCAATTATATTTCTTAGGGGCAGTTTTGCCCTTTCCTCCCATGTATATTTCCGACGCTGGTAATATATATATATTAACATATATTAACTTTTCAAATGTACAGAGGAGCAGCAGAGTTTAAATGTATATTAGTCTATATTAATAGTCACTCCACCCTGGATTACAAATTATAACAATGACAATTAATTAAATCAGATGTTATGGCCTGATATGTCAAGGTCAGGGGTCAACAACTTTTATAATTTAATAATAAGAGCCATATTCCCCTATTTTATACCAACTAAAATGTGTCTGGAGCCACAAAAGCTAATTGATATCACATCTTATAACATTGTATATATAATCATATTATATATATGTCGCACCGCGGTGAAGTTGTTGGGTTTGTTTTATTTTGTCTTGTCATTTCCTGTTTTATTTTGAAATAGTAACTCTCCTCTCGTTTCAGGTCCCTTGTCCTTTCTCATGTGTCACCTGTCTGATTGTCTTCCCTGATTCCTGATTGTGTCCACCTGTCTCCACTTCCCTCATGTGTACTTATAGTCGGCGTCTTCAGTGTGGAGTGGTTGGAATTCCATGGCACTTCTGAAAGGTTTGGGTGCGTCCATCCAAGAGCAACTGCTGCCTCTGGATCTGCCTCAGGACCTGGATTCCCTCATCGCCCTCGCGATCCGTACGGATAACCATCTTCGGGAATTTAAAGCTCTCCGGGAAGGACGGTAGCAGTCGCCAGATCACCCACAGCACTTCTTCGCTTCCCCCGGATCGGCTCCCGACCGGTCGTCACCAGATCAGCGCCGTTATTCTCCCCCTGCTAGCGGGGATGAACCTATGGAGCTGGGTGGTACGCGGCTTACCCCGGAGGAACGGCAGCGCCATCTTAGGGAGGGACGGTGTTTCTACTGCGGGGAGCTCTGTCACCTGGTAGCAGCATGCACGGCCAAGATAGCTCGGCGTGACAGCCGATCCACAGTTTCAGGTTCTTCAGCACGTGTTTTGACTTCCGTTAAGGTACAACACAACACCACAGCCATAACATTGGATGTGTTGATTGACTCAGGGGCTGATGAGAGCTTAATGGACTGGGAATTGGCAAAGAGTGTGGGGTTAAAGACCCAGACTCTCGCACGCCCTATCAAGGCGAGGGCCTTGAATGGGGGTGCACTGTTCACCATAACACATGTCACAGAGCATGCAGCACTCTCCATAGACCAGCACACTGATCTGATGAACTTTTTGCTGTTTTATTCACCGACACATGCATTAGTACTGGGATATCCATGGCTTGTCAGCCACAATCCCCTCATAGACTGGCCTACGGCCAGAATCATGGGATGGGGAGAGGACTGAAGGGAAGTGCCTGAGGGATAACCCACACAGGTCTGCCAGTACTGTAATAAACACTGTTTCTCACACTGTCAGAGTCCCAGTACCCAGATATAACCTCCGTTCCTACATACTACCATCTCAAGGAGGTTTTTAAGAAGACCAAGGCTGTCTCTTCCACCGCATCGACCATATGACTGCGCCATCGAGCTCATCCCCGGCTCTGCCATTCCTAAAGGTCGCTTGTACTGTGTCGAGACCCGAACGTCAGGCGATGACGGATTACATCGAGGCATCTCTGAAGACGGGGCTCATCCGTCCATCATCATAATCTGCTGGAGCCGGGTTCTTTTTTGTAAAGAAGGATGGGTCGTTGAGGCCCTGTATGGACTATAGTCCACTCAACGACATTACAATAATTAATGACCTTTGTTTTTGATCAGCTCTAGCAGGCCAGTTTTTCCTGGGGTTTGCAAACTTTTACAGGCGGTTTATCAGAGGTTTCAGCGCAATAGCTGGTCCCCTTCATGCTCTAACATCCCCCCCAGGTTCGGTTCAACTGGTCCCCGGAGGCAGCAGAGGCGTTCCAGAACCTCAAGCGCCGCTTCACCTCTGTGCCCATCCTCACTCTGCCAGAACCACAGTGTCAATTCGTGGTGGAAGTTGATGCGTCAAATGAGGGTATCGGGCCGTCTTGTCACAACGGTCTGAGGAGGATGGCAAGATGCACCCCTGCGCCTTCCTGTCCCGGCGACTGAGTTCTGCGAGAGAAACTACGACGTTGGCAACCGGGAGTTGCTGGCGGTCAAAGTCGCCTTGGAGGAGTGGAGACACTGGCTGGAGGGGGCACAACATCCGTTCATTGTGTGGACAGACCATAAGAACCTCGAATACATCAAACAAGCTAAGAGACTAAATTCACGCCAGGCCAGGTGGCCATTGTTTTTTAATCGTTTCTGCTTCACTTTGTCTTACAGGCCGGGGTCCCGGAACGTCAAGCCAGATGCCTTGTCGCGCATCTACGACCCCGAGCCTGTTGCCAAGGATCCAGAACCCATCCTCCCACTGATCTGTGTGGTTGGAGCTGTTTCCTGGCAGATAGAACAAAAGGTGAAGCAAGCGAATGATGGGGCACCTCCACCTCGTGGGTGTCTAGAGCATCGTTTGTTTGTCCAGGTTGAATTGCGCCCACAGATGATTCATTGGGCCCACACCTCGCTGCTCACCTGTCATCCGGGAATCCGAAGAACCATGTTTGCCATCTCTCAGCAGTTCTGGTAGCCGTCCATGGAGTCGGGGGTCCGGGAGTACATCGAGGGATGGTCTGTGCTCGGAACAAGAAGTCCTCCGGGTCACGCATGGGATTGTTGCAACCTCTACCCATTCCCTCCAGACCGTGGTCGGACATTTCAATGTACTTCGTCACGGGCTTCCGGTCTCAAGAGGTTTTTCTAAAATGACACATTTCATTGCCTTGCTTAAGCTACCTTTGGCTAAAGAGACGGCACAAATCATGATGAAAGATTGATGCCCACTTCTGCCACAGGTCTCTCACCCTTCAAGTGTGTTTATGGTTACCAGCCTCCTGTTTTTTTCTGACTCTGAGCAGGAAGTTTCAGTTCCCTCCGCCCATGCCATGGTTCGGCGCTGTCACTGCATCTGGGCTGCCGGCCGTCAAGTACTCCTCCGACAGGGGGACAGAGTAAAGAGGGTAGCTGACCGAAGACGCCGTCTCGCGCCAGAATATAAACCTGGACAAAGAGTGTGGTTATCTGCCAAGAATCCCCCAAGGTTCCCTCCAAGAAGCTGGCACCGCGGTTCGTCGGGCCGTTTTCCATCTCCCAAATAATCGATCTAGCTGCCGTTCGTCTCAGTCTGCCAAGGTCACTTCGAGTTCATCCCACATTTCACGTCAATCAGGTCAAGCCCACCAAAGAAAGCCCCATGGTTCCACTCGCCAAGCCCCCACCACCACTAGAAGCAGTCGATGGGGGCTTACTCTACAAGGTCAAGAGACTGTTAGCTGTACGCAACAGGGGCAAACAGTTTCTAGTGGACTGGGAGGGTTATGGCCCTGAGGAAAGACAATGGGTCCCACGGGGCTATATAGATGACCCTTCATTGGGTTTGTTTTATTTTGTTGGGTCTTTTTGTCTAGTCATTTCCTGTTTTTTATTTTGAAATGGTAACTCTCCTCGTTTCAGGTCCCTTGTCCTTCCTCATGTGTCACCTGTCTGATTGTCTTCCCTCATGTGTACTTATAGTCGGCGTCTTCCCTTGTCCTGTGCAAGTGTGTTTGTTTCTGTCCTTGCGTTTCCTCTAGCCCTGCCATTGTACCAAGTCATGAAATACCAAGCCATCGTTTTCTGTTTTCATTGGATTCCTCCCAGAGAGTGATTTTGATTTTGTAAGTTTTTGTGTCCAAGATTTAGGTTGTTTGTTAAAGTTTTCGTAGTCTTTTGTTTCCTCCGTTAGGAGTGATTTTGGTTTCGTAGTGCCTCTAGTTTTTAAGGAGTGTTTTTGTTTTCCTCCAAGAGTGGAGTGATCTTTGTTTTTTGATCTTTTATAGCCCTGCTTTTTCCTTTTTGGAGAGTCCGTCTTACAAATAAAGACAACTTTACCTGGAAGACCCTGCATTTGTGTCCTGTGTTCTGCCCGGACGTGACAATATACAAAAACTATTGTTTGTTGTATTTATGAAGTTATAGAACAGGAATGAAGACAATTCTCAACATTTTGTCAGGGCTGTGACTTTAAGCTCCACACAGGACTGCAGGCTGTCATCTGTAAGGCGGGAGCGATATTTAGATTTGATGTAGTTCATGTTGGAGAAAACCTGCTCGCATAAGTATGTTGATCCAAATATGGACAGGACTCCAAATGCATATTTTGTCATGTTAATGTAAGAGTCGGGAATGGCCTTCCAGGTTTCAAACACAAGTTTGTTGGGTTCGGGGAGGTTTTCAATATCGCTCCCTATTATGGCCTTCTGCCGGGCGACATCTTCAAGATCGGTTGTCAGGCTTTTGAACGTGGACACCCGGAAGTCTTTATCAGCTATGTCGGCCAGTTCTTACTTCCAGGAATGCGGACATGTTCAGCTGGGATGGGTCGATGTCCATGGGTGTGACGGGGGAGGATAATGTGCTTTTTTTTCCCCCCTCTGAACTCTCTGAATCTTTTCCCAAACGCAATTTGCATTCCCATAATTGCACGCTGTAAATACTCACAATTTATGGGATTATTTTTTTTTCTCTGAACTCTCTGTGAGGGGGCCTCTCCGTGCCTCTCTGTACATTTCTGGCAAACACTGTCATCTTGCGCTCAAACGCCAAAACATCCTCCCTCTCCCTGGAGACTTTTGTTTCGCGTGTTTAATGACTCGTCATATCTACCATGAAGTGCAACTTTTCCAAACGATCTGGATCTCCCAGCTCAGGATAGGTAAGGACTTTGCTTTCTGCGGCCCTCCGATGGGCCTGTCATTAACGGCCTTAGCGGAGAGAGGCAAATCTCACAATTTCACCTTTGTTTTTGAAGTCCGAGAATAGATGCTAGATATTTTAAGTGTTTACATTTCTCACTTTTCTGCAGCAGTTGAGAAATCGCTGTTCTCAAGCTGGATACTTCTCGTAGTCTTTCAGCGTTACCTTTTTAGTTGTTAGCTAACTTCTCGCCACATATCAAATATACAGGTAAGCCAGCATCGTTGGCTGTGAACGAATACATCCATGCAGAATTAAACTCTACTTTCCTCTGACTGACTTCTTTTTTTTATTATCCAATGTTTCAGTTTATTTTATTGTGTGTATACAGCCCAATATTACAAATTAGCCTCAGAGGGCTTTACAATCTGTACACATACGCCATCCCTGTCCCAGGACCTCACATCGGATCAGGAAAAAATAATAGAAATAACAGCGTCAAAACTTATTCTTCTTTGAGGTTCACAGCGACATACCAGATGTGACGCACTTTTTAGTCAAACAAATATTAAAAACAATTTTTTCAGCGACACAGTATCAGATCAAACTCCAGAGCCGCGAGTTGCCGCACCCTGTCCTAGAACCTCGGGGATCGTGCCATTTGAATAGCAGCAGCCTAATTAGTCGAAAACGGAGTGTGATTTTAGTACTGTGCCACCTCCAGATTTTTTTCCAAACGTTAGCTGAACAAGCTAAGACAAGGTAAGATTTGCTCGCGCAAATTTGAGTTAATGAATCCCTTGTTTCAAAGTTATTAAAGAAGGCTCCAAACCAGCAATTGTAACCATGAACTCTTGTGTGCAATGTTTACTGAGGTAATACGTCAAGTGAGAAATAGAGCCATTTTCTAATCGACTTCTGCGAAACAACAACAAACTGCTTTTGTGCGTGCCCCCGTCGGTGCCATTTCTGCTGCCCCACCATGAAACTGATTGCACCACAGGCCCATCACACTGCTCTATTCTCTAATCTGCCCCGACCTGAAACAGAAAAACACAACAAAAGAAAAGACTGATAATCACGGGGACGGCTGGAGGTGATGCTACCTCGCCGTCAGAAATCTTTTTAATAAACTAGCTACATCGGTGGCCTTTTTTAAAAAATTGTCTGTTACACCAGCTGCAGGTTGGCTCCCCTATCACATTCTCCATCTTTCACTGTCTGTCTCGGCGTCTTGTTTAATTAGCTGGAAAAAGTCAGCGTGAGCTGCCGAGCTCATGAAATACAGCTCTCTCTCTCTAGAAAGGTGTCTTGTTTGAATGGTTTCATTTATACAGGTAGCCAGAGCCACCATCTCTCTAACAATGGGACTAGTATGACATATATTACATTCTCCTCGTCTACTGTAAAGCATCCAAGCTAATGGCGTGGAGTCCTTTGGGATCATATTCTCTGCTGCACCACAATAGTTTGCCAGAGAAATAGTTTCAGCAGGGCGGATAGTTACTTTATCTAAATTAATTGCCGGTGTCAGCGGTTGGGGTTACAGTAAATAATGTGTCTGATCGAGAGGAAGCAACAGATTTGTGTTTGTGTGAGCGAGGCGGTTTCCCGTCGTTATCTGCCCGAGTGGCTCCCCAAATGTAATAAGTGTGTGAGCAGTTGGGGTTGCGATGTGCTTCTCGCTTTGTGTTGGTTGTCGGGCTTTTTCTCTCTATTGTGGAGCTGTTTTCAGGCAGCTCAGCTCACTGGACCTTGACAGCATTTCATTTGACGGGAAGTCCTCTGGGTTCTCAAGGAGAAGAGGCCTTTCTTCTTCCACAGGCACACTCACTTGCATCTGTTCTGCTGTGGGCCTGCAAAGACACGTTACACGTTGAAGTAACTGCTAATGAGATGAGAAAATATGGGCTGCCGTCTCCCTGCAGACGGACCTGGCCCTCGGCAACGAGTCAGCAACGGGTGTCACAAGATCACAGATGTCAGGTGCCGACGTTAAATGAGAGGCAGATTAATCCGTTTCATTGTACGAGCCTCAAACTTCAGTTTGTGCAACGTTCTGCCCTTTTGGCCTCATTGGGTGTTTTATTTTGAGATTGCAGAATCACTGGTGTCTATATACTGTAGCGAGGTAAGCCAGGGAAAGGTCAAGTTCATCTTAAAAGTTTTGGTTTCCTGCAGAGCTACACAACTCTTTATTTAAATAAAACGACACTGTATAGATTGGATCAACAAAACCTGTTTACTGTGCACAGTTTTTTTTCTAAATGTGTCAGTATTGCAGTTTACAGTAATGCTATTCCACAAAGTTGTCGGACTTTTCCAGGCCCTATGTCCCGAATGTTGTTAAAAAGGCCCTATTCATTGATTCCTTTATTAATTTCAGTGAATGTGCAATACATTTTCAGCATATTGACTCCAAACCAAACTCCTGATCCTGGCGTCGAGCCGATACGACCACAGAGATCCAGTGCACTCAAAACAATATCCATATTAATGAGGAGCGGCGCAAACTGCAGTGTAGGTGAAACACGAGGGCACATTCCCACTGGCTTGCCAAACGCTAACGAAACCATTTCAAGTTCAAAATGAAATCTAAAGCAAAATACCATACCAGCATTTGAAGTTTGAAATCTCCTTAACAGGAAATGAAGCAGAGTAGCCGCCACGCTGGTGATGCTTTATAGGCTGTAAAGTGGAGGGGACACGATACGCAGTCCGGGTTTCCATTCAATTGATTTTAACTATTGAAATATCCTGAATGAATGAATGGTTTAGAGCGATTAAACTCAGCTACAGCATAGTTTAGTCAATGAGAGATGACGGGTTAAAACCAGAAACAAAACCAGTCTGCTTGGCCATCTAACCATCTGAGAGAGAAACATGGAGAAAAGTCTTCCATGAATTCAGTTTTTAATTCGCCAAGTTTTAATTGCTCTTTCCTGTCAGCGATTCGTTATGGGAATATCGGAGAAGTGTGAGTTACGTTCGCTATGTGAAAATTTATCCCGCAAAAGTTTTTAACCGTGACACTTTTAGCCCCCTTTTTTTTTCAACAAGCAAAAAACAACGTTGTGAAAGCTTTTTAGTTTAGAATTGTGAAGGTTTTATGTAATCTTGCCGTTTTCATGAAGCGATTCTAATGCGGCACTTCAAAATCATGACTATCGTCTGATCTGCATTCCCACTGCAACTCCTGGCTGATGTCACCGACTTATTTTGCCAAATGAGTAAGAAAATGAAACAAAAGAATATGTTTTTCTAAAGCTATTATTGCCACTGGGGAATGAGTTCACCATGACTGGTTAGTGTAATTAAATTAAACAACAAGGTGTTTTTTTATTTTATATTGTATAATCATAATTGCTTGGTTGGGGGATACAATAATTGGCAATCCATCTTAGGGTCTTCATATAAAATTGAAAAACTGAGAATAGTAACAGTTACTTTGCCTGAAGGGAAGAGAAGGATAGATAGTGAGTGGGAGAATGGATGGGGGAATTGGATTACTTTGAACTGGTGCAGACATGGTGGTGCAGACATGGTGCTGCACTCAGCAGAAATCATTTCCCAAAATACTTTTTTTGAGCTGGTCTTTAATAATAATGCATTTTATTCATTCAAAAGAATCTCAAAGTGCTACAGAGCCAGTAGATAGTTAAAAACAAACTAGAATAAATAAATAAATAAATAGCTGGCAGTGATTTAACACAAAGTCAAAAACATCCTTCCTGAATAAAAAGGTTTTTAGGCCGGTCTTAAAGAGTCCAGTGTCTGTGTTGTCTCACATGGTCAGGGAGACTGTTCCATAAGCAAAAGGCCGGTCGCCCATGGGGCGGAGCTTGGTGTTGGGGACCTGGAGCGAGCTATTTGTAGATCTGAGGATGCGGGTGGAGGTTTGGGGAGTAATGTGTTCTTGTCGGTGCATTTCCATTTATGCATTAATGGGTGAGTAGTAGGACTTTGTAGTCAATCCAGAGTGAGACAGGGAGCCAGTGGAGTGAGTGGAGAACGGGTGTTATGTGCTCATATATCCGGACTCATCAGCATCCTGGCAGCGCTGTTTTGAATGTATTGCAGTTCCTGGATGTTCTTGCCAGTGACCCCAGTCAAGAGGACATTACAGTGGTCCAGTCTAGAGGAGATAAAGGCGTGGACTCTGCATCCAACAAGGTTAAAGTGGGGCGGAGTTTGGAGATGTTTTTGAGATGATAAAAGGAGGTTTTGCAAAGGTGTTTTATATGGTCATTAAAGGTCAGGTGAGGTCAAACTTAACTCCCAGATTAGTGACTGAAGGAGAAGGGTATGACCGTCAAAGGTGACGGTGACGGTCAGAGACCTGACTGGTCCTATGGCAAAATGACAATGTAAAAGAAAATCGAACAATTGCAAATTTCTGTGTTGCCCACGGCTTGGTGGTCATGGAGGAGGGAAGTGAGGCAGAGTAACCGGTTTATATGTTGGGGAGCTGATTGGAGGGTTGGAAACAGGTGTGCAGGTGGGAGTCCGCTGATTGGGAACACAGAGGACCCCTGCCAGCCGGGGGAGGGAATAGCCGAGTGCCCAATGACGAGCAAATGATTCCCAAATGATTTCTGGCCTGCCTTTTGTTTCGTCAGTGATATTATTATCTCACGAATCACGTCTCCTCCCCTATAGAGGAATATTCACGTACAAACCCAAAGGAGTTTAGACAAGATTGCGTCACGTGTTTGTGATGGCGATGGGTTGACAACCGTGTCCCCAGTCGGCCAATGAATTCAATGAGAAAAAATGTAATTTCACTTCAGGGAACAATTAAAAATCCCATCATATCAACATAAAGTATCCCATCACATCAACGTAATGTATTCCATCACATCAACATGAAGTATGCCATCATATCAACATAAAAAGTTTTTTGGTCCTGTGGTTTAGGAATTAGGTATACTTGTATTCTCACACAGTTTTCAACTGAATTGAATGGGAGAAAATAGTTGCAGTATTGTGTCCACGTCTAAAGCAATAATACTAGTGTAGCTATTCCAAAACAATTCGAAAAAAGAAAAAAAAACAGTTGTTTGAGATACACACTGTTCCAAACTAATACTTCCGAGGCTGCAAGTAAATGAGGCAGTCGGTCGGGGATGCAGCCTGCCAAGAGCACTGCTGGAGTCACAGCTGTTCAAATGGAAGAGAGTGCGAGACAGTGGAGACTCTTATTATGATTCTGGGACACTCACTCTGATTACACATTGGTGGCCCCTCTAATTGTCATTCTCAACAAAGATGAAGTAGCTTCCCACTTCACAGAAAAAAACAACATAATAAAAGTGTTGAGCTGGCCAAAATGTGCACAGTGGCTGAGATTAGTAACACAACTCGTGTGTGTGGGAGGGGGAGAGGGGAGGGGGTTGTCAAGTTGTGGTGCTGTTTCCCTGAGTGTGAAACCAGAAGGGCAGTTCAACCCAGAAGGGCTTTTGATTGATCAGGCCACTTTAGCCTGGAGGGGTCCTGCTGTGTCCACAATGGTGCCTGCAAACATCTTTATCACTTTCCCTAAAAACCCAGGAATCACTCTGCTGTGATGAATGAGGAAGAGGCAGGGAGGGGGGGCTCAGGAACTGGGGTGACAGAGCCCAGTGTACCAGGAGCACACAGCAGGACGGGGGGCAGAGGAATGGGAGTAAGTTGGGCAGGCCTGGAGGGAGGAGGGGACTTATAAATGGCCGCCGCTTTGGGCCAAATACTCAATTAGTGGATCTGACAAAGTGCTCCGTCTCCCCTCTGCCTTTTCTTTTCTGGCTAGCTACAATGTTTGTCCTCAACTTGTAGGTGGAGGAGAAGGAGGACGGGATGGCGCTTTGATGGGAGCCCAAGGTCAAAGAGGACGTTTTTAAGCGCATTCCTTATTATCAATTAAATGAAATGAGATGAAACTTCATTGAGAGGATTTCCATTTTTTTCTTTTCTTTTACAACCTTGGCCTTTTTCTTTTTCAGTTTAGGCTGTGATGATGTTATGCTCACCAACTTAATTACTTGGATACGGGGCTGCAGGGAGTTCTGCTTGTAAAATAGTCCACTATTTTAAATTAATCCCGAAAGGAAAAATCTGTTTTTATATACTTGGGTGATGGCCAAAGCTATTTCCACAGTTTTGGACCTGGGGCATTGCAAACATTATTCATAAGAAAAATTGGTTCTGGACATTTTGGAGGTAAGAAATGCAACAAGTCTTCAACATCATTGATTCTGAAAGTGGAATCCCGGGGGACTCTGTTGATCTATAATCTTTTGCTCCCATCATAACTGGGAAAGAGAACCAAAAGGCAGACTGCCTGCATGGGCATTTGTTGATATGGACGTGAAGAGTAAAGCCAATGTTGAAGTGCCTCAAACTTGCTTTCTTACTAATGGCCAGGATTGTATAGAACTCTATGAGAAAATAACTACTTGATTTATTCCCTCAGTAAACATTGTAAACATCTCAATTGCTAGTTTATTTAGCTTCTTTAATCCAGCATGATGTTCATATAGTAAATGATGGTCCATTTAGAGTCAAACAGACCATAAGCAGATGATGCTTTAGGGCGGGGCTATTTTGTGATTGACAGGTTGCTATCAGAGCCGTATAAGGCGTCCCTAGGTCACTCCTCCGCCGTCCAAATATGGTCACTTTCCTTCACTGGTTACAAAAAAGCCGAGATGGCGACGGCCAAATTGGGAATTCAAAACGTCAGTCCACAAACCAACGGGTGACGTCGCGATGACTTCTTTTATACAGTCTATGATAACTAAACCTAATTTGTCCCATGGACGTAAAAAATAGTTTTACGTCCATGGGAATAACAGATTCGGTCAGTCTGAATAAAGCTAATAAAAATAATGAGTATATATATATATATATATATTATCACACATAATATATATACACAATGTGGCGGCAGCAGAGGGCTTCATAGACGCCCTCTACCGTCCTGCTGTTCCATTTGCAAAGTGTGAGCAGTAATTATCCTCTCTCATTACCGCGACCCGGAGAGGCGAGCCGGAGGAGCTCGCTGGGACCCTTCAGATAACACTGTGACACGGGGAGCTGTAGAGAACGGAAATACTAAACACTAACTACACAACACATAACAGCCCTTATCTGGAGGCTCCAGCCAGCTGACAGCGGCTCACTAAAAACATATTGAGGAGCGCTCCCTCCGGAGCACGTAAGCTGTGAGAAGAAGCCCAGATATGAAGACATATACACAAACGCACATTAAAACTCACAGCAGCCCGGCTTTAACTTCCTCTCGATATGTGAATAGTGTGCATGTGGCAGACAGGATACGAAGATCTCAACCCTCGACAGTTTCAGTATTTAAAGACCCTCAAAACTCTTAATATCTAAAGTTTCTGTGTGACAGGCTTTTTTTATTCCCTTTTCATAACATTCAGAATGGCACATGCATGTGTTCATGTCATTCATTGTGCTGGGTTGCTTTTATTTATTCGCCATTTATTCATTGTATTCTGGACTGGATTTCACTAACAATGTAGATGTGCTATCACTGGCGCTCGGGACACCATGAGGCTTTGAGGCTAAGTAACCAGACTCAACCAGATGATAATTGGAAATAATAAATCCATTGTTCCTTTTTTTGCATGGAAGAAGCCATCCACGCTCGGATAGATAGACCTGTCAAGATAGACCTCACCTGTTCTCACAGTTCTGTGGTTTCACTTTCTATTCCAACACATTCTCACTCTCCAATGTTCAAAACCAACTTGCTTGTTGTGCATAGTGTCTTAAAAAATAATCGTACATCTTTACAGGACGTCAGGTTTATTCAACAAAAGCAATCACTTTTCATCGAGGTGTTTTAGGTGTCATTAATTATCTCTTTTTAACTTAATTATATCCATATTTTTCTCTATTTCTTTCCTTCTTTTAATCATAGTTTAAATGTGTAATAGGTCCAGTAAAGCCAGGCTCCCCAAAGACTTGAGTTGAACTTTCTTTACGATACACGCCGAGCATATGAATCATATCATTTTCATGCGCTGACCTTTTGTGCCCTGTACGATGTTAAGTTTCTCCACAGATTTCTTTTCGTTTTTTTTTTTTCTTTCCTTCCACGTGTCATGAATTCATCTGTATTTTCATTTTCCAACATTCATTCGAACAGTTTCTTTTCTTCTGAAAACACCCCGGCGGTGAAGCTTCATAGAATCCGTTTGATGAGGGGGAGAGATAAAGCGAGAGAGAGATCGTTAGTCAGTACTTGGGGTGGTACAGTAGCCAGCAGTTAGGCTGTTTGGGACAGAGCGCCCTTTGGCAGCGCCGACGAGGTTCACAGCTGAAAGCTCTGCGAAATGTTTGCTCCTGTTTTGGATCCACACCATCGCCATTATTTAGCCGGCGAGCTTGCCAACACTAACTGCCTAATTAAGCATTCGCCGGTGCTCTCGCGCTCTGACTTTGAGGTCATTTTCGCTCCGGCTTTACAATACCATGATTTAATTTTGCAGATAGTGCATCACCAGCTCATTGTTATGGATAGCGGCTGGTTTTAGCGGAGGCTGGTTTAATCACACAAATTAAACAATTCACATTATCTAAGGCCTGCGTCTTTTATCTCAATCTAACGGACGTGACCGCGTCGGAGCCTTTCTTTCTTTCAGAGCAAAGTTTTTCCCAGCTGATGTCAAGATTTTACTGATCACCTACAGGAACGATTTTCAAATATCGCTGGGCTGTATCTGTGGCGTTTGTTATCCCCTCGATCAGCAGGGAGTCGCCGGGCGACGGTTGTTAGTCTTTCCTGTGTCCAGGCTGGAAAGGAGGATAATTGGGCCTTCGCAACATGCGCTCTGGTGAAACGAGCTTCCCTTGGCTTGTTTTAAGCATTCACACAAAACATTTATCAACGTGCCTCTGCATTCAATTTGTCACCATTATCTGTATTTACTATTATTTCTATTGGTTCATCTCTGAAAGTTTATACAAAGAGAGATGAATAAATAAATCCATATCTTGTTGATATGCTGTTAGTTGAACCTATTTTAGTGAGGCAAAGTTCAGTCCAACATTCTCACACCAAACTTTAAAAAAAAAACTTAGCCTGGTCAGTGGCCCTAAGCATTAAACTTCAACGCTCTATGATTTTTGTCCCACTTCTATATAAAAATAGTTATGAAGGTTACTTTAATTACTGTAACTATTTTTTTTTCTTCATTTCCACCAAAGCCATTGAAGGAGTGTTAATCCACTATTAAAAAATATGATATCATTATGAATGAAAAAAAAAAAACAAGCACTTTATTTTATTTATAGAAGCCTCTTCTTCATCTGCTGAGTGTATGGATTTTCTGGAATGCAAGTTGGTCAAAACAACACGATGAAATAAACTGCTGAGCTATGCTTTGAGCCGTGAGCCAATCATCTGCTTAATTACCAGGTGTTTTAGGTGCAGTCTTCTTTTGACATGTTTCAAATGTCACAGGCAATAATTATAATGAGACCGGAACGCAGCGTTTCATGCGGTAGCACCGTTGGAAAGGAGTCATGTGAGACATATTAAAGTAAATTTTTGAGCCTGCGTGCTGCGGTTATAAAAATTCAAATGTCTAAATAATAAGAAATATAATTTACTGCTTTCATTATGTTTGTCTTGTTTGGTCAATGAGGGGGGAAAAAGCAGTTGGTAACAAATCTGAAATATGAGGCAATCTGAAGAAACATAAGCTGGCAGGGACAAAGTGTGAGACATTTTGGATAAATACCTTTTTGAATACATAAATGCAAGCAGTGCATGAACTCCTGAGGGCGTTGTGTTTGTTTTCTCTGCTTTTATTCGCACGTCCTCGCTGCAGGCCATTGTACTTGTACACAGAGGTCAGTAGGGTGTTATAAATACATCTATTATCATAACATAACCCCCCCTGACCCCCATAACCACGTCGCGCCGGGAGACGTTCTCCGTGATGAAGGGCCTCTGCCAAAGACTTGGCCTCCGTTTCCCGTTTGGCCACACCCACGGTACCCGAATAGTGTAGTTACACTCCCTCTCCGAGCCATTAAAACCAGAAAGTGACGTTTATTAGACAGCGGAGGGGAAATAAACAAGCCCTAATTGCCTCACAACGAGAGCGCTCCGGTGTCTCCCCTTGGCCCTTTGTGGGAGAATAAACCTGCAAGGCAGCGAGGTGCAAAGCTCAAGAGCGGACTGACCTTCGGAGACGCGCCGCTTCCTTCGAGAAGACCTGCGACGTCCAATAATGGCTTCTATTTTTCAAATATGCAGATAATATTGACGCCTAAGATCCATTACGGGGTGTGAGACGGGGCCACGTTGTGCCACAAAATGCGAATTAGATATTAGAATTAGATAGCTCCTCAACAGCTTTCTTTAATTGCCTGGCTGACCTTGCGATTTCATGAAAAAAAAGAAAAAAGAAGATAATTCTTCTGACGCTGTAACCCGCCAAGGAAAGCTGTGTAAACCATAATTTATAGATAGTGGAGTCCTGCTATGGATCCATTTTAAGGAGCCTCCGTTCGCGAGCGCGTCACAATCACCCTCACAGTTTTTCATCCCTTTTTTTTTTTCCCTTCTTCACACTTCATTCCTGTGCGGAGGCGGTACGCAACATGCCTACGGGGAACCATGCTGTGCCACCGTGTAGCCGTGCATTAGAACCACGTTTGCAAACACGTCCGACACTAAATGAACGAAGCGGCGCTATCGCGCGTCACACCTGCTCTTAACCAGCCAGCAGCTCTTGGTGGGAAGAACGCCGACGAGCCCGATTGTTGTGTCATTACGTCCTCGTTGTTTTTATCTCGAGGGGACGGACAAACCCATTCGCGGGAAAACACATGATTTAGTTAGGAAATAAACGCACACGGAGCACCGATAATCACCTGGGATTCAGGAGACTTTGTGTTGTTTTCCCCCCTCGAGGGCCTAGATTGGCGTTCAGTGGGGAGACGACGCAAGTGTTTTTTTTCCAATTCCACAAAAAAAAAACATAGATTCTCGCTAACAATGTATGGTAATAGGAACAATCTCGTGAGCTGTGATTTTAATAATAAAAATTAAATAACAAAAGGGATAGTGTGGAGGTTTTGAAGCGTTTTTTTTTTGAGGTGTTTATCAGTGTATTGTAGAAAGGAGTTACCGGGGCAGCAGCAACAGATTTGTTCACCTCAAAGAATGGCCAGTCATTTGTCACCGCCATGTACGTCTTGAATTGCCTTGAGAGGGAAAGATTCACAACCCTATTAAGTACCTCATACCACCCCAACGCCTCAAAATTACAGTCAAAATTAAATACAGCACACAAGACTTTCGATCTAAATGTAGATTTAAGTCACAAAATATCAATAGCAGTCTCAAAAACAATAGCCTATTCATCTTCAATTCAAAGCCCCTTCAAGAAAAATCACACTAAGCGATATCTCCATCCAAATCGAGATTTGAGGATTCTTTTCCAAAAAAAAATAAAAATGCAGCAGGAGGCTGACAGGAAGTTCCACAGACAGGAAGTATGTAGCCAGAAAGGCAAAACCAATAAGGTAAACGAAGGCCATATTGCCTGAAGAGAATCAGGATAATATAGACTATATATTAAGACTCATAACTCAATTAAATCGTCACAATAACTGTTAAATGTCAACCCTTGTTTCCCAGTCCCCGCTTCTTCATATTGGTGCTTGCAAACGTCTGCGTGGGCAACAAGAAGCACTCGAATCCGTGCCGATGCTCAGATGGAGCCGATAGCGGCCGTCTCAATGCAACGGCGCTCTGACTGATGACTATCTAAAGTGAACCATATCTCCCTCGGGTCCCCTGACCGTACTGTTCGTACAGTAAAACCACCTCCATAACAATACATCACAACAACAGGCGGGGCCGGCAGCCGTTTCTTTAAGGAATAGCACCGCGCCGTCCTTATATCCTCTCACCAGCACTCCAAACTAGACATGATGCATAGAGCGGATGACCACAGTTGACAATAAATTCAGTATATCAAATAAGCTCAGTGCGGCGGTCCCCGGCAGCATGTCTCTAGGTGGCAGTACTTCAAATGGGCAAGAGATGTATCTCACTGATTCCCTGTAGGGCACGAAAAAGAGATGAAAGAAGATGATTCCTGTTCAGTTAAGTAAGTAAATGTATCATAACTGCCAAAGAATCCCGAGAGAATAAAGGGAGGGATCACTCCTCCCTCCTGGAGGGACCATCACAGACTTTGTTAGCATACCGCCTTTGTTTTTCTTCTTCTTCTAGACCAATACAGCGTGCACCGACGAGCTGTTTAATGTGTATTTCTGCTTGATTCGCCTTGAATTTGACATCAGTGTAGCGTAAATACAACAAATGATTGACTCAGTTCCATCAGTTTTTTTTGCCAACTTTGAGGGAAATCATCTTCTGGTCTTGAGATATTTAAAAAACATTTTTTTATTAAGCATGAAGACGATTTTCAAGTGTCAAAACCTACTCGTCAAAGCTCACGATAGATGATCAAGCAATATTTTAGTAAGTGTACATACTTAAAAACATGAGACCGACCCCTGATATCCAGTGGAATCCAACGCATGAGGCCTGGCTTGAAATATCACATATTTATCGGTCTAAGCACGTAAAATGTGCGTATGGCTTCGTCGTATTTCAAGTCAGAGAAAGAGCTATTGATTATCGGACAGATTTGAATGAGTCTGTTCACTGAAACAGTGTATAAACTGAGAATTTGGAAAGATGACCCATATTCTCTCTTTTACTTCATGCATGAAAGCAAACGGGGACATTTGCAGAGATATTATAGCTGTTGTTGTGCATTAAGACAATCATTTATTTTCTCAGGAACTGTAATGTTATGGCTCAATATTCAAAATAGAGTAGGGTATATGCAGGTTATTTTTATACAAAAAATTATATATTCTTTCTCCATATTGTAAGTTTTTTGTTCAACTTCATGAATGCGGTGGAAAACAAGGTTAGTTTTTATATGTGTGACCTTAATTTAAGTAAGTAAGTGTCCTGCTTGGACACATATTGTGTGTGAGATGACAAAGAAAGGGACAAAACTGTGTGTGTGTCCACAACAGATATCATTTTTTTCCATCACTGCCGATTGGAGCTCCGGTGAATAGCTACTAAAAACTACTGCAGTCATTTGTCACCGTTAGTCATTTCACCTTTCCCACCAAAAACAAAAGCCAGATATCAGTGGGTGTTTGTTTTTGTCAAGATGGAAAGGGTATTATGGGTAAGAGGGACCTATGATAATATAAAAAAAAAGTAGAATCTTGGATACACAGTAAATAACAAAGATAACTTCCAAAATGTGAATGACTGACGACCAATGCGTATTTTCATCATTACGGAGATGCATATGTCTCACTGTGGTAATGGGATTAAATCGTGTTATATATACCCTCTCCATGTAGGAGGTGATCATGTTCCGAGGTGGGAAATTTCACACCCACAACGGGGAGGCAGTCTGCTTAGTGACAACAGGGAAATGGAAGGGGGGTCTCATTACCCACCAGGGCAAATCAGTCCGTGATTATAATACTTATAATAGGGCAATTCAAACCAGTGTCCTTGTTAAAATGCGTTATTTTCTTCTTCAAACGGAAGCTCATAACGACATCTGACCACTTGCATCTGTCCCCCCCCCCCCCCCCCTCTGTGTGCTTTGTAAGGACACAGATGACCGCGGGCGGCCGCTCTGGATACATTCTTCTCGTTCCCTCTCTTTAGCGCGGCGGCAGCGACAGGCAGCAGTGGGAAAACCGACTCACTACCGAGAAATCTGCCGACCAAACGGGGGAGCGGTGACAAAGCCCCGCGTCCAGTGGCAGAGACGAGTGGGTCACTTAACCCGAGGCCTTGTTCTGTGGCCCGCCCGGCTCCGAGAACCTCATCTGCAGAGAGTTCAGGCTCCAGCGGTAGCGTGAGCGCTCCGAGTAATTAATAACATTATGTCCTGTAATTACCTTCTATGTGTGTCCTTCCCTCCCCCACCCCCGCCCCTCCCAGAACCCTCCCCTCCTCCCCCCATGGCCCAAGGGAACAGAACTGCAGCTAATGGGAGTAATACTTCAGGTTTACAGAGCAGCCACAGTGACCATGACTCTAAAAAAAACTAACCCAATTACGTTACTGCTCTGAGAGGAGGAAACTTACTACACACAATCCTTTTTTTTCTACTATATATATATATCTTTTTTTTTTTTTACCTAGATAGATAGATACAACACAGGTGTGTGCAAATATTGTCGCCCGTGTAATCAACATGTACAACCATGGCTCTGAGACACAGGTAACATTCCTCTGGAGAAAGATGCTTAACCCATTGGTTCCTCTCCCCACCGCATTAGTCCCCACCCCTCCATCTTAATAAGAGGGACACACATAGCCATGGGAATTTGCCTTCCCTGAGTCTCATCATTAGTGCAGCAGCTGAGCCCCAGCACCACAACGTGGAGACCAAAGCCATTGTCTTTCTTTACATGTCCATCGTCAGTGAGAGTGGAATGTGATGCTAACATATGCGAGGGAAACCATTTTCTAAAAAGATAATGACAAAGCATATTCCCTTTGCTCTATGTTAAATCTCTCTAATCAGCGTTTATCACGATTGGCATGTCATCATCCCAGAGATTATATCCAATTAAAAAAAGGTCAAAATAATCAACTTTTCCCAGTGTTTAATTAATTAGGCGTGTGAACTTTACGTAGAACAATTGCATAATGACGATACTAAGGCGAAGGAGGAGAACCTTCGAGAACCCGTAACGGGAGTGAAACAAATCGCTCTCCAACCCAGGTGAAGATAACCATTGACCAGAGCTGCATTATGGATGTCACATACAATTAACCCCAAGGAAAGTGCTTGGCTGTTGGGATCTTTTCGTCAGATTAAGAGCTGAGGCACGCTCCAGCAGGGAGACAGTGGGGGGCAAAAGGTGGTCTGTCTTTGTTCTTAATGTAATGTATTTGAACTCTCTGGCTGATATCTTATAGGACAAAGTACCACAAAAACATCTATGCACTGTCACATGTTGTATGCCATGAGACTGCACTGCGAAGGGTTAATAGTATTCTGAACGTACACTAAAATTAGATAAATGAGAAGCATTCAGTCGGCGTCTTCCCCGTTCCAGATATTCTGTACAAACAGTGTTCACACTTTCGTTCATTAGTGCGCTTGTGTTCCATTTGATTTAGCGCTAATGGTCTAGCAGAGGGAAACCACGGCGCCGTACGCCATCGCCAGGGATGGTGACGATAGACCCTCACTGGATCTTTCCATATCTGTCGGGGGGGGGGGGGGGGGGGGGGACCACCCGGTCTGAAACGAGATGGGTGGAAATTGATGACGCCTCTGAACCGTGAAGCTGCTGAAAAGGAAACAAAATGGAGCCCCGCGAGCGTGCTCGACGAGTAGGACCCGAAGGGCTTCGCCCTTGGTGAGAGCGTTCGTTCATACGAGGGCCTTATCTGAGGCGATCGCCCTCAACAACGACGCTGAATGAATAGAATGGCGTCCAGTGTACAATTGCGTTGAAAGCATAGTTTTTTTTTTTAGCAAGTCTCAAATCAACCTTGGTCGGGCGGGATCCAAATGAGCTTTGAATAGAGATAACAGTGCATTTATTGGAGCAGTTATATTTTTTGAAAAGCTTATACCTTTTGAGGAAAAAGGACTTCGTAAATTATACACGTCACTATCAATCCAACGCTGATTGTTTGCTGCTATTATTGATCAATTTCTTTGTGTTAAAAACTGGCATTGTTGTTGGAAGCCTTCTATTTGCATTTCTTGTTGAGTCCGCCGACCAATCAGAGGCTGTGTTCAAGACGGTGGTTAATTGCTGTGTTCCAAGACGGTGGTTAATTGAATAACGTGAGATTAAAAGAATGACCTTGTATGATAGTAATGTATAATATGGTAACTGTGGCTATTAGACAAACAAATATTCAGAAATATATAAATGTATTTATATTTTTTACGATCTAGGCTTTAGACAACATCAAAGACACACACATAGAAAAAAGTTTTGCGCTGAAAGGCTCTTTTTTTTATGAAAAAGGTATATTACAAAAACACACCTTCTTGGCGGTCCTTGTGTTGAAGAGACAGGTGTTAAAACGGAGCATTCCAGAAAGAGGATGAATACAAGGACATTCAAGCATGAGAAAAGGGTGATTTTTTAACAATAAAGCATTATGAATCTTTTCAAACAAACATGATGTTTCCCTTTTTAAAAAGCCAGTCCAAGGATATCCAAGTCACTGTGGCCTCTTTTAGGCTTTTCTAACATTTCTTGTCTTTAATGCTTTTTTTTTTTTTTTTTTTTTTTTTTTTTGCACAATGCATTGGTGTCAAAGGTCGGATTTAGAGTACACCCGGTGTGATACAACATTGACTTAATTAATTCCTTTAATCATATATTTTTTACCAACTCCATTCAGATGGCAGAAGAATAATGTGGCGATTCATTGGGCAGCACCGTCACGCACCTGCAGGGCCACCAGAAAGGTAACGTGATTCACCTCACCGGCCGTCGAGTGTGCAGATATCGGGGTACGGTAGCAGATGTTTCAGCGATACCTGACACTCGGCGACCTCCGTCCCTCCCACTCGACAGCGAACACAACTCCTGCCACCTACGCCGCTCCTGCGGTGTTTGAACGCCAGCCGACGAGCACACCAACCTTTTCAGTGAGCTCTCACAGTAGACGTGTGCGTGCTCAGAGGGTGACAGTGACACCGCTGGCACGCAGACAGGCAAATACACGATCCGTATGATCTATTCCATTCAAGTCGAGAAGTTGAACTGAAGAACCTTGTATTTTTTTTTTTTTTGGGCAGCCGGTACGGTACACAGGTGCATCTGTTTTGTATCTTCAGGCTCGGGGGCAGGGATTGCTTGGCAGCGGCCAGCTTCACGCAGAGAGGTTATTTTGATTTGGAAATGAATCAAACCTTGTAGCACTCTGATCGTTCTCTTAAATTTGGGACATATTCAGTGGCGAACGCCTTGAAGTGCCATCTGCACCTGGTGCCTGCCTGTTTTTTGATCAAAGTATACCTTAATGATGCGAAGGCAAATTCAACCTTAAGTGAGAGGGAATCATAGTTTTTGGCAGAATTTTCGAAAAGCAATATTGCTTCTGAATTAAAGCTCACATTTGTCATGAATGGTGCTAACACTCCACAGGGCATTTTTACGTTTAGATTTTTAATACCCAGTCAAATGTAGGTTTTAAGTTCACTTCATGTACAGCAATTATAGAGCATCTTTGACATTAAATAGTGCAAGGTAAAATAATAATTACAGGGATTATACACAACAAATACAGCTAATGTTTTTTTAGTAACAGTAATTGCAAATGAAAGTTGGGGTGATTTGGTTCTCTGATGACCCCGAAGGCCTTCTTCCTGCACCGCTGGGTGTAGAGGTCCTACTGTTCATGGATGGCATCTCCGTCTGAGCAGTTTTCACCCCCCCACCCCCGCTGTAGAGCCTTACAATTGCGGGCGGCGCAACACCGTCATTCTCCCGATGGTGCACCTAATTAGCTGTAATAAGAGATGTGCAATGTACAATTTGCCAGCTTAGTTCCAAATGTGCAACACATAAGGGAGGAATATATAATTGTCTAAGTTTCATGAAGAGCACACGGTGCACGGTTTTAGAAAAACCTTCCGCGAGTCTGCAGATTTGTGGGAAGTCAACATTTCTCACTATGTCACTAAAGATGCACCTTGAAACATATTTCACACTCAAACCGGGAAGTAATGAGCCATTTAACAAATGAATCAACCGAGTGACAAGTGACTGGGGACGAACGTAGCCGACTTGCGAGCGCTAATTGCAAATTATTGTCACAAACGATTCAAGCGATGGATCAAAAAGTCAATTTTGTATCGAGATTCTTTTCTGAAACAGAAGCTGGGTTCACGGTCTGTGTCCGCGTTTGTCCCGTAAGATCCACTTGATTGCTTTGACTCCTCCCCTTTCAGCAGCCAACCTTCTTGGCCAACATGTCTAGAACCATCTGTACTTTCTTTGTAAAACAACTAAAATGCAGAGTGCAGTTATGTCACCCTGACCTCTGGACCAGCATAGAAAAACGTGCTGCTCACCTGATCATATCTGCACTCGTTATTGTAGGCGAGATACAAAATACAGACATCAATCAACGTCTCAGCGAGTTTTTAGAGTATGTATGGGCCAACCTAAGTAGAAGTTTTTTTTCAAAGTTTTTGCGGTGAGATAAAAAAAAGTTTTGCCAGTTGTCCCCCTGTATTTTGTCGCTCCAACGTGGGCTGACTGATAAATGACCACACAGGATCCCTCAGAGCTGGAAGATACAGCCTTAGCTGACTTTAATGTCTGTGTCGGGGACATTAAGTAGAAAACAACCTGACAGCAGTGGCTACATTCTCTGATCCTCTTGGTAATGGCTCCCTTTTTTTTCTTTTTTTTTTCTCTCAGCACAACACAAAGGCGAGTTCTTACATAGTATAAAAGCAAAATTGCGTCGGCAAAGCATCCGGCGTAATGCTGCTTTCTCCTATAGTTTGAATGTTCACAGGGAAAGGGAGGAGGGGGAATAGTGCTGGCATTAGCAAAATTCTGTGATCCAGAACCATTTCTCTCGTTGCTGCAAGGATAATTTTTGAGGGTGCAGATTTTTAGGTGGACCAAGAGAAAGTTTTTCTTGACATTGTTGCCGGTCCCCTCGCAGTAATATCTTCCCCAGCATTTTGCAGTGTAGGCGCTGCGGCCCGGTAGCTTCCATGAATTGTGGCGCCTTTTTTGTCTTAATTCCTTTATCATTTTCATGTGAAGTACTTATGGCACAAGACATAATACACTTTACGTTGGGAACGGATTAATTTGAAGAGAAAGGACAGTCACACTTCAGGCTGTTCCAACATCCAGCTGGCGTGTGGCTAATGTCGGGGGAAAGTCCGGCTAACGCAGAATCTTTCAAAACACCGGCGACATCATTGCATCCCGGATCCAGCTTCACTTTACAGAAGGATCGCAGGACTCGAGAGGACTCTGTTGACATGAATGATGATCAGTGCGCAAACATAATCAAAATTGATGGTCCGTTTCTTTGATGTTGAATTTATTAAGATGGCGTCCATATTGCCCAGAGAATTGTTTTATTTTTGCTTCTGTTAAAAAACAAATGCAGAGGAACGTTCTAGTTCTCTAGTAATTTGGTTAATCATATTTCTCTTCAGTAGTAAATTAACATAACGTGTTTTTTTAAGACGATTAACAACCCAAGCTTTAAATTATCTTCGCATTAAAGTATTTGAAACGTTTAGCCGTAAGTGCTGCCCACAATAAATATACTTTGAAGGCAGTGGGAACCAAAGAATATCCCAAACACAAACTCCATTAAAATTGATGCTTATTGAATTTAACAGTTCGACCGGGCTACGAGATGAAAGTTGTCATAAATCCGATTTACCGTATCTTTTTTTTTCTTTTTTCCTCCATGCCCCCGTGGCGGTATCATGACCAAACACCTGCAGCCCTTCAAAAAAATAAAATAAAAGCATCGAAAATGAGAGAGGGTCTGCAACTTCAAAAGGGACGAGGGATTTGTGTCAGGGATTCTAATAAAAAAACAGAGTTATCCTTGCTCCAGGCACATATCTGTGAACTTGCTTATCCAAGCGCACTGCTGAGGAAAGGAAAGAACAGATATAAACAAGCCAGAAGAGGATGAAAGGCAATAAAAGTAATTAGCAGAACAGTTGAAAAATACACAACTGATGAATTTCTATTGACAATGATGAATTATATATATATTGTGACAATTATATATTGTAGTGTCATTTACAAGATGTATCCAAATAATGAACTTGTGAAAGCATGTTGTTGTACAGGCACTTGTTAAAGATGATGTTTATTTCTGCCATTATAATTAAAAGGCCTTTATGACCCATTTCACCAGGTACTTAAGGGAATCATGTCATCAATAACAACTGCATGAAGAAATATCTTTTCACTCGTGAGAACGGACCAATATTGACTGTGACCCAACCTTGATCTGCTTTTTTTGTATCAATAACGCAGTAAATAGGCTAAAGGCACCCGGTTGGATTCCAATTTCTCGATCGCAGTACCCTGCACTAGATAGGATCCATCTTCATCTCCATCATCCAGAAACGGAAAGCTTTTTTTCATTTTGTTCACAATATTCACCTTTGGACAAGTGCATCGAGTGGCTCAGAACTACACAGCATTAAAAAAAGGCAAATCAATATGACCTTATAGTACTATAATCAGGTCATAATTAACCGATAAAAAATCAAAATAAATCTGTAAATAAAATATAATATTAAAGTGACTGCAAGCCAAAGTAAACCAGCTGGAATATGTTAGGTATACAACATTTAAATATCCATTTTATTTTTCATGTTCCCTTATTCATATTTTCATGTGGCCGGATTATCCTATCCTAGTATATTACATACTGTTAGCTCAACATTGTTATTATTTTCTTTTTAAAATACATTTTGTTTATTCATTTTAGAGTAAAAATATGTCCGATATAAAAAAGAAGCTAACTCGCTAGTGAACCTACTTGGACACTCGCTTTCTTGCCAGCGAATTAGCTCACCGGCAAACATGTGTTTGTTTACAGTAATTAGGTTTGGAAAAGGAGTTTATCTGGCCCTAGCTTTTAAACACCAGCGTCCTATTTACATTGGTCAGCTATTAAAGAACACACGCTGTACCCACGGTAGCCCAAAATAAATGGCGACACCTGCAGGAGCAGTTCCTGACAAGGATGGATGTCGGCGTATCCAGACTCCGCAGCGTAGGGACTCGAAGCAAACCCGAATAACCTCTGTGTCTACCGAAATGCTTGCCGGTTGGTCCTCGGGAGGAGATCGAAATGTCAGAACTGAACCGTACATTAAGCCACATGATGACTATCACCACAAGCCTCGTAGGGGTACAGCACATTGTGGTACAAAGACCTGCGTCAAACTCTCAATGTAGACTTAAAAAAGGAACAGATCACACTTACTGGATACAAAACTATTCATCACCTCTATTTTTATCAACTCACACATGTCACACTGTCTTCGAATCTCTATCAGTTTGAACGCACATTTGAATGACACCCTCGTGTTAAGGAACGCTCCGGCTATGTAATTGAAAGCTGAGGTTTGTGGCAGAAATGTGTGTCTCTGACAGCGTCACACCCCCATTTTCTGTAAAGGGGGACTCGTTAATGCTCAACACTGGCAAGTCCTCACACGGGGACGGTGAGGACTTGATCCAAGTTGCCATGCGCGACTCTCACCGCCCCCGTGGCCCAAGAGGTGAGGAGGGTGCTGATGGGGTGGGGGAAACAAAGCGCCTCGCCCTGCTGAAGCCAGACAAACCGACATCGGAGGAGCGCCTTGTGTTCCGCCTCGGGAACAGCTGTCATTCGAGCCGAGGATGGAGCGATGGTTAGCCCAGGGTTGAAACAACAGACACGGGGGCGAACGAAACGCTGCTTTTCTGTTAATAGTTTTCTATCTTCTAACTTAGCGGCGGAAGGGTAGCAGTCGGAAAACATCTGCTGCGTTCTCTTAATGTAATACCGGTTTAACAATAAGCCCGCGGGCTCGTGATTTTATCTGGGAGCTGTTTGTTTCCTCGTGTTTGGAACAATACTCAGCCAATAAAGACGTTTTAAAAGTGCCTCATTTCAAAGATAGAAGGCACCAGTCGGAGTTGGTATTCAGTTTGTGTCCCCGCGGTACCGATAAAGAGTCAGGGGTCCAGGTGGCCGAAGTTGGCCGCGAGAGGGTCACTTGGGAGCAGTTACAGAAACTACGATGAACAGGAAGGTCTAGAAATCCACTTGTAAGGGCTGTTCACACAATCAAGACAGGTCCATGAATTCCTCTTGGGGATGTAATACATTCAGAACATTTAATAGTTTTCTTTCATTTTGCTCTCTACTTGTATCTTTTCAATAGGTTTTGAGCACTTTCTGGGGTGAAGAGAATGAAATATAGGTTTTGGTTTTCCTGCCCTTTCCCTCTCTCTCTAGCTCTCTAGTAGCAGTCACTGTGCCAAGCTCTGAGTACTTCCCTCAATCTCTGACTCAAACATTAGGTTAATTAATGTTTTTATTACACTGATCTAGCAAGTAAATTGTATTGTGTATCATAATAAATACGACAAATTGCATTCCTTTCACTCATTTCCAGCCGTGCTAATTACTCACAAAGCTGAAAGTAACGCAGCTCAGCTGTTTGTACAGACAGGCACGTGTGCTTCCCTCCAGCAATGCAGCAGAATGCGGGTGGAAACGCATGTTTTCTATACGTATGAGTTGGTGTTTATTTATATTATTAGTCATCCAAGTGACATTTTTTAAAGCCTTTCAAAATGACTCGTATGAGTGTGTTTTTTTCTTCTTCTGGTCTGCTGCCTAAATGGTAAAGGTACTGTGAGGTTAAGTCAACTTAAGCACTTGCTTGGAAGGGAGGAGAATGTTGTTACCATGCTTCAAGTTGATGTCACTTCATTTCCTGCTTTGGCATTTATCATACGTTTTGACATGTCTTTGAAATATCATGACCTGCGCCGCAGCTCTGAGATCAGTTTATTTACGAGCGCATTGGATGCACGTTTGCCAAGGTCGTGAGATAAAAGTAACACACTGCTTTTACATTGCATGTTTCCAATCCTATTCAAATAAAAAATACAAATAAACTCTTGTGAACTCGACTGCTCCCCCTGTGCTCCGACTGGCGACTTGAGGCGTCCATGTTTCCTACGTGGGATGAATCTGCGTTTTCATAATACCTCGTGAATGGCATCGAGGTCAAGCTGAAGGGAATAAAATATTGCCGCTCACACGTGACACAAATGCAACATTTACCTTGAACTCTTCACTGAAACTGGAGGAAAAAAGAAAATAATCTCTACGTGCATTTATTTGATTTTGTCTGGCCGATGTGTTTGCTGTGCACCGGCGCACACTGGAGACAAAAAAGTGGAAAAAACGGCTATGGCTATGATTTCCCCTTTTAAATGCTCCGCTATGTTGAATGTCAGGCTGCCTGCTTTGATTGATTATGTTGCCTTTTACCAGACTGTCCCAGGGTCCCACCACTGCCCAGAGGAGGGCCCGCATCGGAACACGGCGACCGTGGGGGGTCTGAATCGTCACCGGCTCTTTTGTCTCTGCTCCCTCATCACCATACGCCACTCTCAGCATAATGATGGTTTGCATCTGCTGCCCCCCCCCCCCCCCCCCCCCCCCCCAACCCCCTGCTGACAGACACGTGTTTGAACAAGGTCCCCCCGCTGACATCAGACACTGCACGGAGAATCTCTCCCTGAAGCCCCTCCGTCCACCACCCTTTGGGAGCTCACACGGGACGCCTCTGATCTTTTCCACGGCGCCCCCACACTCGAGCTGCCGTCCGTGATGACTCATTCCCTCGCCCCCGTGCATGCAGCTCCCTGCTGGAGCCCCAACCTCGGGAGGCTGCGCGTGGCCCTAATGGTTACTCAACGGGTGGCGCACACGAGGGCACGATTGTCTCATGCCGTTACGCTATCCGGGGCGGTTTGGTTTGGAATTACAGATTCACACATGTTGCTGTGCAGGAAACTCCCCCAAGAGTATTTTTCTTTTTTTTGTCCCTTTTTTTTTTTTTTGGAGCTCTGCAGCCGACACACGTGTTATTCAATTTCAATTACGAGCATGTGACAGACTTCTAATTGTTGGTGCTGACCCGGCAACTACATAAGTTACCCCCATTGATTGTGATGCAGCCTATGAATGATTCCACATGTTTGCCGGGATCGTTGCCGCTGAAAGAATGGGAGATGGCGCGGTCCACCATCGGTAGCTAATTACAGGCAGACAGTTAAAGGCACTTATATTCACAACAACGGAGCAGAGCAGATCATTATGGTGACTGAGCCGGTTCCCTTAGTTTGGCCCAACCATTTGATTAGCAGCCCAGGCGTCCCAAAGCCTTATTTTATCTTACCTCTCCTCTGGGAATCCCCACGGTTTCTTATTTTAGTGAGTGATTAACACACAAGTGATAATTGAGAGAGGGTCTAAACAAATGTTCTCATTGCAATGAACAACCAGCGTTTACATCTTGCACATTAATAGGGATAACCACCCATGAGCGGAATCAAATCCCCCCCACCCCCCAAAAAAAAAGCTTTTTTTTTTTTTTCCTCCTTTCAGTTATTAAATTAACATTCAACAAATGTTTCACAGAGGAGATGAAATAAAAGCAGTGTCCATTGGAGGCTTTTCTATTTTTAAGGAGACCAAAGAAAGTGCTTTTCAATAAGGGGAGGTCAGCAGAAGCGCAAAATAATATCGACTGAGGTGAGCGACTGACGACGGCAATCGCTCCCCACAGATTTCGAGCATTTCATTAAGCGTGGGCCGACATAAAAACAGAAGAGAGAACCGGAACCCCCCCGAGTCCGGACGCTGTCTAGACATCGGCCTTCGAGAGGAAAAACTAGAAGGCGGAGGATGTTGATCGTGTAGCCACGCTACATGCGGAGGAGCGACTGGTTTACCGACATTTTCCCACAAGCAAACGTTTAGCTGGTGAAACTACATCCAGTCTTATTGTACTGACTAAAACCATAGAAGAAGAAACAAGCTTCGGTGTGAAATACCCAAAGCTGTTTCGTGGGTAGAGAGGGTGAAAGGGACTTTGTGGGGGGGGGGAGAGAGGGAAGTGATGGAGAAGATTACAGCTGGAAATTATATATTAGTTTTGTTCATCCGGACCTTGGTGATCTACTACCACCAGTATGCATATCTATTTGTGAGACAGCACACCCCTGCCGATGTTTTCATGCCTTTCCAGTGCTTTAACAGTTGAGGTTTGCAAAAAAAATGCTGCTGCAAAGACAATAAAAAAACAAAACATAATCAAATAGTTAGAGAATAGTAGAAAGGCCATGTGTCTTCGTACTTAATATTTCACGAAAGGTTACTCCTTATTTATTGTGCATTTTCCTACGTAAGCCAGCAAGACGTGTTCATTTCTGTTGTAAACATGCGTACAGACTCTTCAGAAGTAAACTTCCAGCTTTACAGGAAACAACTTAAATTGGGTTGAGGCAACACAACTTCTTCGTAAAGGTTCGAGACAATATCGTTGTTTGGATTCAGTGCCGTGACCAAAGTTCAGACGTTGGCTTCTTGTTTCACACGGGGAATGAACAGCGGAATAGTGGACGAAGGATCGGTGTTTGTCTTGTTGGCAAGTTTGTTGTTGCTCAGTGGTGAGCAGGGTCGTCCTTCAATCAGAGGATCGGCCGTTCGATCCCCAGCTCCGCTAGCCCTTGTCGATGTGTCCCTGGGCAAAACACTCCCGTAGCTGTGTATGCTATGCACAGTGTATGCATGTTAGTTCGTCCTGATGGGCAGGTGGCTCCTCCCATCACTGTATGAATGGGTGAATGATGTCATGGAGTGTTGAAGCGCTTTGAGTGGTTGGAAAGAATAGAAAAGCGATACACAAGTACAGGTCCATTTACCATTTGTTTGCCATGCAATTTGATACAAAAATAAAGTTTAGCTTAGCTAATGGGTTACATTTTCACTATTTCACTATTTTAGCTACAGCCTACTTTTCCTCACTTATTTTCATTGGCACACTGTTGCAGTCTCACGTCTCGCCACAATCCTTGTCGTCCTCACTGGCGACAAGCTCTTGCACAAAGAGGTGCTTTTTTGCAATACAACGAGGATGAGTGTGCGCTAGGAAAGTTGTCTTTCATCCATTTTGATATAGGACCTGTTTGTTAATTAATATAGAAATAGAACGATCTGCGTCTTTGAACGCCATTGGCTCTCGTTATTATTGTAGAGCGACACATTGGATTTACGAACGCCACAAGGTACCTCGACTGCATCTTCTCCGTGTACTAATGTACGCAAAGCTGTTTTTTTTGTCGTCATTACAAACGATACAACTAGGACTTCTTAAGATAGTTTACTTCAACTCCTGCCTTTTCTTCCCCACCGTTTCTCGTGAATAATTTAATCACACTTCTATTGAAACTAATGGCCTTTAAATTATGCATGTATATTTATTCAATTATTAATCTTTTTATTGCCCGAGGCAGCTGCGTGGGTCCTGGAGGGATTTTTTTCTTCCCACAATTTCACCTGATGGAGACTGTCCTGTCTGTCACGGCGTGTCTCCGAGCCTCCAATTTAATTCAGACCTACTTTAGCATCAGCCAGCCTCTATCTCGCAGAGCTGTCCTCCGGAGAGGAAGGTAATGGCTTAGGTCAGGCTCTATCTAAGCATGCATACAGAGTGCACGTATAAGCAACCTCAGCACATTACGGCTCCCGTTTGCCTGTCAATCATGTCTTTTGGGATCAAATACGTCATTGTAAATGACAATACTTTTGGGAAAATAAAATGGAAAGGGTTCGAGGAAAGGGGGGGAGAAAAAAAAGGAGGAAAAACATATCTATCAGTTGCCATACGCGTAGCAAAGCTCTCAGAGGAAATCCAATTGAGATGGAGCGTTTAGGCAATTTCGATGCGGCACAGCAAAGAAGTTCAAGATCTGCACCCTGTTTGTAGTCTCCACTCCCGTGCAATGTAATCAGGGCAGCGATGCATACTTTTCACACCGAGTTTCCTCCCAAAAGTTCAGATCGCTTTTTGCAGAAGTACAAGGGAGATAAAAATGTGTTCCTCCATTTTAATTTCACACACTCTTTGCACTCTAAAAGGGGCCCTGTAGATAGGCTAATCTTTACACATCCACTCACTCAGAATCTGAATATAAGTGCTTAGCCAATCAAGATAAGCCTATATGATAAGGCCTTTCATGCTATCAAGGCTGTTTCTATAAAAGTGTCAATACCGACTGCTGTCTCCTTCAGGTCTCTATACAATGAGGATGAAACATCATCGTTATGTGTTTGAACGTAACCTCGTCCGTGCTTCCTTTAAAAACACTTGATAACCAGAAAAGTTAAGAAGAAATTCACACGAATTTGGAAAGCGATTGAGCTCTGCTTCATGCAGACAATTTGCAACAGATGTACACTGAATACAGCTGCTTAATGTAAAAAGGAAAACAAAAGAAACAAGTGGGACGCACATCAACACCACCAGCACACCTCTAACACGCCGCCAAAGTAAACATCACCTATTACCGCTGGATGGGAAACGACTCATGCTGTGCTTGCATCAAAAAATCTGATTGCAGTTGCTCCCGGACGGCGAGACCTCTGGACTCTTCTGGAAAAAAAAAGGATTTTTTTATTGACCTTTTTGTAAATCTGCTGCTTCTTTGATATTTCATTTGTGATGGTGTGTCCTATGTTGGTTCTGAGTGAATGCAGGAGGCTTTCATTGCCATGCATAACAATAGATGGCCGTGCTCACTTGTGGCCTGCTGTCTTTCTGAACAATCCGCCTGAAATAGAAGGTACAGAAGTCAGAGTCGAGTGGATTGGTTTCAGCAGCGGTACCTTTCATTGTCTTCGGACCACGTTCTGGGTGGCTCATTTCTCGCCATGCTGTTGTCCGACAGTGTTCGTAACTGTATCTACAGACATGGATGTGCTGTAATTCGTAGATATCTCACAAAATCAATCTGTATGTCTTCATGTAATCATTAAGACCCCTAAAAACAACACATGCTGTTAGGGCCCCGTGCAACCCAAATCTCGATCTTTTTCTAAATCTAAGTAAGGAGTTTAGTTGCCTTAACCTAACTAATTTGTTTGCCATGGAGACAGAAGTTTATTCTGCTGTAATGAGCAGAACATCTCATAATTAATCTTGTTATCACACATTAAGTCTTTTGTAGGAAAACGTACGTATATTGTACATTGCGTGAGCATAAGTTGCACACGGTCACTGTAGAAGTTGCAGGCCGAAATCAACTTGCTTCCGCCCATGTGACAGGAAGGTTCCGAGATATCACTTCAAACAAGACTGTAAAAAAAGATGGTCAGATTTATATTACAACGAAAAATGTAATAAAGGATATTCTCGACCCAAAATAGTACTGTTTCTCAATAATAGCTTAATATAGCAAATCTTACAAATCCTTTTCTACGATTTGCCATATTTTCACAACCTTAGTGGCTCGGTTAGATGTACCAGTTATGCCAACATGAACAATAATGTTGCGACCTCAAAAGGTTTTTGTCGAGAGCAAGGGGAGTTCTCAAAATGTTGACGCACTGAAAACCAATATGACAGCTGATTTGACCAGAATGTTTCTGGCAATGGTGTCACTTATCAGCGATATATATATATATATATATTATTTATTGAGAGAAACAGAGAGCAGGGGTTCGATGAGGAAGCAGAGCTATAGGAAGGGATTGAAGAAAGTTGACACCGCAGCCTGAGGCATTGAGGATGTCAAGGTGGGTCAGCAGCTCCACATGGGGATGCAGACAGTCGGGGCTCTACCGCTGTTCACACGGGAGGAGGGCGATCCATCTCGTACAAGGCCATTTTTTTCCACCCCCAACTGGGGAACCACTGGTGCTGGGATATGGCCGGGGCAGCTTTGCCTTGTGTTTGTTGCCCAGGCAGTAAAGAATCAGGCTCAGTGGGAGAGCCGAGACGTTGGCAGAAGGGGATCGAAATGCCACAATTATTGTGACAGTAGATGGAAAATATAACCCCACCGGAAACCGTTTTAGGAACTTCCCATCTATCCGTGAAACTGCAAAAGAATACAATTTCACATAACGCAGAGAGGGGCTTTATCCATTGATCCCCACTGCATTCTGACATCGATGCTACTTCCAGGACAAATACGGGACCATGTTCAGGATGATTATGTTCCAAAAGGCTAAATAATTACAACATGAGGCCATTGTTTAAAGAATACATTCTTCACAGCACTCACAGAAATCATTTAAAAGAATCAGCAAAGGGAGGAGCGCTGAAACGGCTCCTTGCAGCTGGCCGCTCTCAAGCCTCTTCAATAGCAGGCTCAGCCTCACCGACATGGCCACCGCTGGCGTTGTCAGCAGTGCGACAGCCCGCTGGATTCGAGTTACATAACGATGTGAAGTAGCCGATGCTCCGGCGACCCTGTCTGGCAGATACAGACTCTGGAAGCAGGGGCACTGCGACAGAAAAAAGATTGACCTGACTGCAGGGAAAAGGTCGGAACCGGGCAGCCTCGGGTACAGACATGGGGGGAGGTCACAGTTCACATGATCGTGCCCCGGTTCAGACTGGGAGACGGATCGAGGGTCAATCTTTGATGGAGACAGAGGATCAAGGAAACACGGAGAAAAGGTTTACGACGCTGTACAACAATTTACCCTAATTAAAAACATGCTACATGACCTCAATGTGCTGCTCTGCGCTCCAAATGAGGATGGAGGGCACGTGTTCCTCTTGATGTGCGATGGCTACAAGTGCCTAATTAACTGAGAGGAAAAGGACGCCATTCATTCTACGAGCAGTTATTATATTATCAGAATGGGAATTATCTTCCCCAGCAGAGACTATGCCTACAAACATCAAACTGACGAGCTACTTTAGCATTTGGATGTGTATTATTGTTTTTTTTAATAATACAAATAGCCGCATTAGCAGCAGTAGTTATGTGGTGTTTCTGTCTCTCTTCTTGCCCGTGGCAGCTGGATGTGGCCTCTGTTGATAATTAATCAAGACAGGCTTTGGCACGGCAGTGTGTTTTGTTTGGGGTGCAGTGTGTAGTGACCCGTCTACTAATAAGGTCCCTCGAGGTGAAACTGCATGAGAGCGTCAGAAGCTTGAAATTTGAAGTCTCGCAACTCGTCCTCCACCTTCCTCTGGGAGGAAGCACAAAGAGTAAAGACTGGTTGTGCCTGTGATTTACTGGGGCATAATTTATTCATTTTTTATCAAACCCATCCGTCGGTCTATCTTTCCTGGCTGGCTGTCCGTCCTTCCGTATCACGCATATCTGACAAAAGTGTCTCCGAGGGACGAGAGGACGAGTTGACCATGGGGGCGGGCTGGCTCTTGATGCACTGAAACTATATGAAAAGTGATTCAAAAACTTTAAATGAACCCCTCAATCCTATATTTGAAGATTTTTTTTTTTTAATTACTAAATACAGGGGAAAACGGTTTGAAATTGCTTAAAAATATAATAAAAATTAACTTGAGAAGTGGACTCCATGCAATGCATTTCGTCGTGTTCCATCATCTAAGGATGAAATGTTGATCTTTTCATGCAAGAAAACTAAACATTTTGTAGTTGCTTTGTTGTTGGCCTTCAAACAGAAGAGTTGAAAAGATCTGTCAGACTGCAAACATGAGGGGCAAAGCTTGCAATGGACAATTACAATGAATATGGCATACACGCCACATAGCCGCTCTTATGGTGGCTCTCTGCACTTATCTTCACAGATAAAACACACATGAGACCCGTGTTTTCCAGCTGTCTTTGGTATAGCATGCATGCATGTAGTATCAACCTACTCACACTCAACTGAAGTAGTAAATGTTCTTGGGTTTGAAAGAAACTAAAGAAGCTATTGTCCTTTGTTTTTGTACCAATTACCGTACGGTTAATATTCATGAGGTCTGGGAGACGAGAGGAAAAAAGAAAAAAAAGTCCCTCAGAGACAAGATTCTTTGTCTGATAAAAAAAAAAAGTTACCTTTTGGTGGAAATATAAAGTCTCAACCTTGAATGTTTTTACAAATGTAAATAGGCAGGGAGTTATTTCATTGTTAACCTTTTCAACATTTTGACACGGAGCAATACATTATGGTGGTGTCCTCCCTTAAGAGTGAGCACTAAGGTGATGTTACAGTTAATAATCTGGCTTTTCACACAAGGGCTACAGCCATGCCGGCTGCTCTGTGACACTGTACAGTTTAATGTTGACGTACATTAAACTAGCATTGGTTGCAAAAACAAGTATCTGACAAAATGATCCTACTTCTTAATAAACATTCTAAACATGGGTTTATGTTATCAATCTCTAGTTTCTAGTCTTCTTCAATACAGCATGATGGTAATTTAGTAAATGATGGTCCATTTAGAGTCAAATAGACTATAAAGTAGGGCGGGGCTACCTTGTGTGAACTTAAACCCTTCCACTGTGTGTTTTAAGTACTGAGTTGATTATAACATTTTGGTTGTCTAAAAATGTCTTGTTCGGCGATTTACTCCAAAAAACCAAGATGGCGACGTCCAAAATGCCCAGCTTGATGCTTCAAAACCAGTCTACAAACCAATGCTAAATGCTAACATGCGCATAAAGACAGTGCTTCCATACTGATGTTTAGCAGATAAACTGTTACCCATGAGCACCGTCTTTGTGTAGCATGTTAGCATGCTAGAATGTCGTACTTTAATTAGCAGTAAACACAAAGTACAGCTGAGGCTCTTGGGAAAGCCATTAGTTCCGGCAGGTAGTAAACCGACTAATTATTACTATCCGTAGCGATGCCAAAAGAAAAATCGCAAAGATTACTAAATGAGTCTGCTCATAATTCTTTATCATGTTGGACTGCAGAGACACGTGACCCGGGGAACCTGACATTATTCATAAATCACAATCCTCTGAGTTTGGGTTTCAGTGTCTCACCAAACCAGGAATCCATTTGGATTTCCACCCAAGCGGCAGAGAATAAATCAATATATACACTCATACTTATCGTGCAGAAGGGCATTGGTTGCTGGCTCATAAATCTGCCCTAACTTTTGCATTAGTTTTCCCACCACTGGCAGTGTAAGTTTGGGATAAAGGAACGAATCCTTGCACTTCTTCACTCAAGCATTCTTTACTCTGGTGCTGCTGGCTCTTTGATGTGTGCGGAGCAGCTGTTTACCAAGCCCAATTGTGCAAAACCACAAACCCCAGCACGGCATCCACTGACACCGCCGCAGACTTTGATTCTTCGCTTTTGCTCTTTCTTCTCCGTCACATGGATGCCTCTGTCACAGCTTATTTGTGTCTTAAAATAGGCCTTTGAAGATCTGAACGGCAAAGCATGGAAATCTGATGAACGGATGGAGTGATAGATGATTTATGCATGGGTTTTGATTGTTAATATGGATGACACAGTGAAAGCACAAAAAAAAAAAAAAGTCTTTCTGTGTCCATCCATGTGTCTTTGTAACGATTTCAATTGGAGATATGAAAGGAAGAAAAAAGAACATTTTAAAATACATTTTTGATTTTCACACTTGACAAAAGGCAGACAATGCCAGCCAACATTTCAACAAAAATGTTCCCCTAAATATTACCCTCATTCCCCGCCTTATTGAAACTAGTTCAGGTATGTAAATCCACCCTGACTTCAATAGTTATTTTTAACAACAGTACCTCTATTCCATACTGCTGTAATAGAGAGATTCAGTCCAACCACAAAGTAATTATCTGACCTTCAAAAGAAAGGAAATATTAGACATGTCAGAGGAAAACTTTTAGGGCAGTCATTAAAACCAAGACGCCTCCTCGGGAGAATATGGGCGAGGAGAGGCCATACACGCCGCAGATTAGATTGTGTCGCTCCGAGCCTCGATTGTGGATGAACCGCAGACACAAATCTTAGCATATGTTGGCTTGTGGGCACAGGGGAACGGCAAACCCCTCGCCTTTATCCTGCGAGAGGCGGAAAAGAAAAGTCACCTTGATTAAATTAGTTGTACATGAAAATGGGGTTATGCCTATTGGGAGTACGTGACGAGGGTTTATAAAAACCTCGCCTTCCACAACCCTGCGAGAGTGACTTTAATTTCCTCCCTTTTCTTTTTTTTCTTCGTATCGAGTTATATTTCTCTTTTGTGCCACGAGGGCTTTGTGTGTCAGGGTCAATGCAGGAATTCTCATTCGGTTACTGTCCCCTCCGCTCATTGACAATGTGAGATTCTATTAGCATCTTCCAAAACAGATCCTCCCTGGGTCTCTCTCTTCAACCCCCTCCCTTTACCTCTCCCCACTCGGAGCATCCGTAGCCTACCTTTCACGTCCCCCTCATCCCCCCCCCCCTTCTGATATTGTGTGAAATTCCATCAGCCCCATTGAAGCCAGGGGGAAAGGCCGCATTCGCCGAAAGCCTCATTCAAATCTGAAAATGGATGAATCTGCCCTCGTCAGATGTCATGTTCGTGTAACCCAACAGAAGTGATTTCTTCATATTTTTTTTTCTCTCCAAACACATTGAAATTACAGATGGCGAATTCAAGTGTGACCAAATTACACCCTGGTAGTATAATAGATGATTTGCAGCTTTTTTCTTATTTTTATTCCCCCTACTGTCATCTCTCTGTTCAGGCTGATGATGATGATGATGATGATGATGATGATGATGATGATGGTGCTCCCGCATCTCAGCTGCAGCGGATGTTTTTCTAACAATTTAGGTCGTCTGTTGCACTCACAGCTCCCCCCCTCCCCCCCCGCTCTGTGGTCGTCCTACGAGGCTTCCGCTGCTCCTCCTTATTTGCTTCTAAGCAAGGCACCTGCCAGCAAGTACATCATGTTTGCATGTGCTCCCCCACTGCAACTGACAGCATTCTACAAATCAGTTTGTCAGCCATTATCGCCTGTCGTTAACGATGTCCATTTTGAGGCTGAAGATTGAGTTTTCCTGTGTGTGTGTGTGTTGGGAATAAATCTCCCAGGGATCCCCGCTTTGCTTCACCAAATGTGTTTGCTGCTTGTGCTGAGTCCAGTAGTTCCTCAGACGTGTTTCATCTCTTGCTGCGGTGTTTGTTGGCAGTCGGGCTTTAAAACTGTGGGTTACACTTCATTACAGGCTACATCTGCTCAGATGTCATGGTCAAATGAAGCTCCATGTAGCCCCGTAAATCTACCTATTGGCTGAGCTCGTTTTTCTTTGGGTCGTGCTCATGCTATATGATGCTGCAGATGTCAGTTGGCATGCTTCCTTAAAGCGTCAACGCTCCACCGACTCTTATACTCCGATTGCCACACTGCTGCTGCACTGCTCCCTTTGCCAACCCGACGGCACTCCCAACTCATTAAATACTGCCGGTGCCCCTCGGCGTCTGATACCAACACACTCGGCTTTGCAAGTAACTCAAATGTCATCCCAACTGCGGCCGCCGTTAAACGTTCTGAGCAACTATAAAGAGTGGATGAGTCAAACGGTGTCCCGTGTTTGTTTGACCCGAGTCCTGTGTCTCCCCGGGAGACCCGCTGTTCGTGACAAACAAGTCCTGTCACGAATCAGTCAAGTTAACGGCCAACGGCGCCACCTTAAACCTAATTTAGTGGTTATCTAGCCTCAACCTTAACTACCTGTGGAGACGGAAGTTTCCTTAGAAAAGACACTACGCATGTATGTGCGTGTATTGAGACGCCATTCTTCACACGTCGAAAACCGACGCCAGAGGAGTGCGTAGAGCGCCGTAGTTTGAAGCTTAGCGGCACTGACCAAGGGTCCATATATGTACAGTTGGGACGGAGATTGCGTTGCCTTTGCATGTAGCGCTGCTCCTCACATGGAACCCGCCTCCTCACCGGCATCTACCTGGAGCCTTTCATTCCAACGCCATGCGTGCGGGAAGCGTAGCGTCAGCATGCTAGCATCCATCCATCTGTGTCACTGCTCCCGTGGCAACGCTGTGGTTAAAGCATGTACGATAGGAAGATAAAGTTACTGGATTATAGTGGGAGTGAAATGCTGGGCCTATGTCAGCTATGACAGTTGGATTGATTAAATAGAGCATCAGTTCAGTCATCTGACTGAAATATATGCGGTTTAAATCGAGATAAGTCCATCAGGCTCGTGTCAGAGCAGTGTGTCCCGCAACACACTCCCAACTGCTCAGCGGGGTGGATAAGTGAGAGGAGTCTGTCGTGGCTGACCTGTTACATTACCGGCATAACTTGACTTCCCCATCTGAGCTCAAATCCCCATTAGAGCGCACGCTTGCACAGCATAATTTAACATTATAACGTCGGTTCAGATATCACAGGCAGAAGGCTACGAGGTTTTACTCATGCGCTCGAGTCGCTGGGAGCACACACTATGTGTTCATGCAGATTAGAGGGCACTTCGGGCCTTCTGCATTTCGGAACCTCAACCGGTCCAAACCAGCCGGTCTCCCTTATTGGTTCCTTCCCACAGCAGTGAGGGACTAAGAGTTCCAAATGTCTTGGATTCTTCCTGGAATTAAATTATGGAACGACACCGTAAATATTACACTAATCAGCTACCAGATGGATATTTGGTATATTAGGTCAGTCAAATGCCACGGGGTCAAATTATGTTGTGTGTCTCAATCATTCTGTATTTTTGGAAGGCGGTTAAAAAAATTACAATCAACACAGCAGAAGATACAATTAAAATACGCTCGTTTTCATTGTGCTTAATGCTTTGTAATTTAGACCAAAATAAAACTGTATCTCTGTCGTAGATCCTCATCTAATTTACGGTTAAAAAGATCTATAATGCGATTTCTAGATGTTAAGAGTTAAACTGAACTAATATTAACAACAATGTGTCCAAAACCTTTCATGATCTTGACCTCTTACTTCATTAAAAACACGGCAACAGGTTTTCTCCAGTTATGGTCAAACTGAACAGCTCAGGCTAGTCATTGTGTGCCTTCCCCCGATCCGAGACTTCATTTTCCCTTTCTGCATCGAGGCATTCAAAATGCATTCCTCGTCTTCTCCTCTGTCTGAATTGGGAAATAATTGCAGTTATTACACCTTTAACTTTCTAACTCCGGAATCGTTTTTTTTCCGTCCACTTCAACCGCCTTCGATATTTGCTCCTCTTTTTTTCTCATCATTGATTCTTCTTTCCTTCATTTGTTTATTTGTCTCCTTCGCTCTCCCTTCTTCCTTTCGCTCGGCTTTGTTGCTCCTATTTCTTCAGCGAACTGCCAGTGAAGAAAAAGAACGTCCGCGTTGAAAAGCCTTGTGTTCAACTAAGAAAGGCCCGTGTTCTTAAAGTGGTAATCAAAGATTTCTTGTTCAAACCACTGTCTGTTAAAAGTTATAATCTATGGTGATGAGGTAACGCCATGGCAATCGAGCCTGCGGCTAACTGATGGAAGTATTGCGATAACTATATTTGCAGTTGGATGCTGTATCGAGCCACAGCTGATGCAAATGATCTTCCTGCAGCAGCTTTAACCTCTTCTGGCCACGTCAACATACATGGCCATGTTTGCTATCCCAGCATGCAATAAATCCTCATCTTTGCAAAGGAACTATCGATTTCCTTTTATTTCTTAGGCATTTTTCACAAGAGCAGCCCAAACACACAATGTCTAAAGTCGCGATAATGCTGCAAGTCGGGTCTTGTAGCATTTCGACGGCGAAAACGTACAGAATAGACTTTACAAGTGGACCGTGTTAGCGACACGGAGCTAGCGGATGTTAGCACGGAGCTAGCGGCATCAAAAAAGTTAAAACATACAATTTTCATGTATTGAAGCCAGGAGACAACGATATATTTGCTGTGCCATGAAAACGTGGATTTGCCCCATTTTTGTTTGACTGCATTTGTATTACTCTACTCAGTTAGACCTGTCAAACCCTTCGTCTAGACTCCTGAGGAGACTTCCGGCTTTGTAACGACGTGTTAAATATGCAAATTGAGTTTTGAAGAATGCTTCAGAGTTCCCACGGAACTCCCGAGAAATACTTGGTCGTGCGCACAGCAAGTCTTATATGTGTATGTGTATATATATATATATATATATATATATATATATATATATATATATATATATATATGTGTATATATATATATATATATATGTGTTTGTATATATATATATATATATATATATTATTTATCAATAAATCTATATTATTCAATAAATCTGCTCGACTTGGAGCATTATTATTAGTGTTATTACACAGTTATACACATTGGTATATGTTGTGATAATACCAAAAACAATTGGAAATTGTAGATTTAGCTCCAATTGATGAACCATCTGAAAATGTAAATGAAGGTGTCTCAGAATATCATTTGGTTACATGTGTGCATTTGGAGTGGTCATACTTTGTCCCATCTTCTTCAAATTTGAGGCATGTGTTTATTGATAGTGTAGTTACATGCCTATACTTTCATTTACCTGTACAGATACAGACACAGGCAGCTATTTATACTGAAAGATACTTTAGGCGGACGAAAATCTTACATTTTTACTGACTTCAAAAGGCCCACTGCTCTGTTTCTGTATGACCTGAAGGATTTCTGACACTTTCACAATACACCTGAGGGTGTTGTCTTTCTGGAAAGACCTCATTGATGCATAAAGTCAGATTGGTTTAGAAACTACAGCCATTTTAATTTCTGTACGTAATTTTAGGCGTTTTTGCTCCAAAATGGCGGGGGAGTGGAAGAGGGGCCGGCCTTGCCCCTGAGGCTACGGGGGCCCACCCAAAGCCAAGCGGGTTCCGACAAAAGGAATGAAAAAAAACATGTCTGGTCCCTTTGTACTGTCAAGCGGGGGCTAAAGAGAGTGGACCCAAATGCCAAAACATCGGTGTAAAGTAATTTATTTCTCCAAACAAAAGGGAATATCACAAAGAACAAAGCCTCCATAAAACATGATTGAACACAAGACTATAAACAGGCCAACAGACACTGGGGGCAGGAGACAAACAGGGTTTGAATACACTGTAAAGGTGCACGTGATTAGACACAGGAGGAAACAATCAGGGACAGGGCAGACAATCACAGGCACAAAGTGAAGGGAACCGAGGAACAAGAGACGGAACACTTCAAACTACCAGAAACAAAAACCCTCGACCGTGACACTGACTTGCAAAGGGGCCTCAGAGAACTTCCTTTCTTAAAGCGAGTGTGGTGGATTTCATACATTTGAAAGCTCAAGCTTCTTTGAAAGCAGATTCCCAGCCTTATTCACATAAATCGCATGACGATATGCTCTACAGCTACAGCATAAGTTCACTCCGGTGAGACAGAGAGAGAGAGTCAGAGATCACGTTTGGTTTTCTCCTCTCCTGCTCCTGTGGGGAGGCGCTCTGTTTTGTTGATGTGCATTGTGTTGCTGTGTATAGTGTACAATGCCCGTTTCTTTTTTTTCAATCTCTCTCTCTCTTGCACATTTGTCAGGCAGCAGAAATGATTGCTTTCAGTAGGTGGAAGTGCTAAGAAAATTCACAGGCAGAATAAAAAATTGAAATTAAAAAAACACACCCACTTCTCAAGCTGGTCTGGTCTGTGGAGATATGTTTTCTTTTTCTTTCTTTTCCTGTGGGAAAAAGTCTGAGAGGAGAAACTCAGCGTTGTCTTTCACCGAGTCAAACGCCAGCTCGTTGTCTTGTCCGAGGAATTCAACTTATGGTATCGATTTGCATTTGCGCTGCACTTCCTTGCTGCACTGGGGGAATGCGCGTGACCGCAGTGCATGGAAGAATATTCAGAGGTAGGAATTAACATCTCCTCCACAATGAAGTTGTAATTGTCACGACTGAGGCTCAAGTTGACCTTCATCGAGGAAAATTCGCTAAGCAGCATACCACCTATGCGCCACATCAGAGTAAAAGCCAAGCTGAAAAAAGAACAGAAAGAAACAGACTTTACAAAGCAGGTGGGATAGAATGAAGACGAAAAAATGCATGTTATTATGATATATACATGAAATAACTGCCAAATATGATTTCAAAGCCACAACAAATGGGCATAGGTGAATAAAAAAATGTGTTCTCTTTCATCACTCCTCGATTCCTGCTCAACCCAACCAACCCGTGAACAGACTCTGATTCTTTAGGCCCTTTTAAAATGTCCCGATAGGTGCAGACATTAACACAGACTGAGAACACAAAGGCCACAGCCTCCAGTATTATCTCCCTCTCCCAGAGTGGGGACGCAGGACATTAATCACTGCAAAGTCACACCTCAACACACGCTTTATAGCAAGGGCAGATTCAGCCAAACACACTGTATTTACCACCATCAGTATTTGTTCAATTGATTTGACCTCCTCGACGGAACATTATAACCCGAAGCTCTAATGGCTGCTAGTTAAAAATACTAAATTAATATTTCGGTGGTCGCGTAATTACTAATGAAACAAGAACAAAGGGCATGGTGGGCAAAGTCATCAACTCCGGGGAGGTGGACGGAATTCATGCATTTCAATTTCATTCTCATGAAGATTAATTTTATTTTATTGTTTGTCAATCTGTCAAACAAAAAACGTGTCTTGTTTTTTGAAAGAAAAGAAAAATAACCTGGAGATCTGGAGACAAATGCTTGGGTTTTGTTGGATATGGAGTATTTAAAGTGTATTTCACACAGAAGATGTATATGCTGCTTTAATAATGTATTGCAATTTAACATAACAACACTATTTCATGTTTAATGCAGTGGAGACCGTTTTTCTTCTCGCTCTCTCATTCTCTGCAGCGCCCGTTCATCTGTCACAGATCAACCGAGTGACTCTTCTCCCCCGAAACCACTTATTGTGCAAAATAACTCGACAGTGGAGAGCGGGGTATGGGTTCCTTGAGATGCATTCGCTAAAATTACGTAATTACATAGGCAGACTGCTGACTTTAGGTAAAATGATGAGAAAGACCTTGCCTGGGGGCGAAAACGCTGAATTTATGTCCTCTTCCAGTCCCCCAACTCCCATGTAGTATTCGAGGCGGTGGGGGTAGGGGGGGCGAAAAGGACAAAAACGCATTACATTTTAATAAGACGTTGCCACAGCAGATAGCCTGACCCTTTACCAACCATGCAGACATTTGCGGGATATCCAAAGGGGCCCTGAACACAGCTCCGCTCCGCTGGGACTCCCTCCGGAGTGGCACACTAAACTCCAGTCAAACATAGCCGTTGTAAGGACCCCTGAGAAGAACCCCTTGACCCCTCACCCCCAAACAGAACCCTCGTCTTTTATTGCCAATTTCAGAAAGCCGTAGAAATCCCTCGTGTCTCACCTTTTACCACTAGAAGCCTTCCTTTTACTTCGATCTGCGGCTCAGTTTTTAGACTTTTATTTAATCATTGGTGCTGGGTTCACTTTCTACCAGTGACACGGCTTGTAATCATCAGATATCTTTTCCCAAATAGTATTAATCTTTGGCCAAAGAGAAAACGGAAGTCTGAGCTCCTCTCACGGTGCTTAATCAAAATGTGTTTTTTGTGTTATATCACAACAATGTTTGATTAAACAATTCTCATTTCAACCTCCACACAATACTCTGGATCTGCTGCAAAAAAAAAAACACGGAGAAAGAGCATGTTAATTCTGCACACATGTACGTTGCAATCCAGAAATAGCTAAACGATAATTGAAGTTGTTTGATTCGAAGATATTTTGCAAATCAAAAGAAAGTACAAACACACAAAAAAAACTCCTTTGCCTTCTCCAGATTGTCTTCCTCGAAATGAGTTCCAGACGCCATGTCTTCACATGGTTTCATCACCGCCGTGCACTGTGGATTGTCAGGGGAAATCACAGAAGTCACTGCGGATGCCGAATACAGAGATTCCTCAATGATGTGAAATATGAAGTCACTGTGGAGTCAGGGTGGAGTTGATTGATGCGCTTGGTGTGGTGCGCCTGTGCACCGCCAACACAAAGAAACTTCTCATGGATTTGTTTATCCTGCATGTAGTCGGAGGAGGAGGAGGAGGAGGAGGAGGAGGAGGAGGAGGTGTGAAGTGATGTCAACCAATCGACATGTTCTTTATATCAAACTGGGTTTAGAGGAAGACCAAAAAAAAGGCGTTCCTTCAGCATGTTTAAAATCATTCTGCTGAGTATTTCATGTTTTAATATTAACGGTGTCTGATGCCTGGTAAGCCGGCCTCTCGCGTTGGCCCTGCTGATCGCCCCGCCCCCCCTCCTCTCTACCTCCTTCTGTTTCATGGATTGGAGGTCCATTCATACATTGTCATATTCATGTAATGTGTTTATGTAACTTTAACGCTGTTCATTCTGTACACATGACATCTATTGCTTCTGTCCATCCGGGGAGAGGGATCCTCCTCTGTTGCTCTCCTGAAGTTTCTTCCCTTTTTTCCCTGTGAAAGGTTATTTTTGGGTAGTTTTTCCTGATCCGATGTGAGATCCTGGGACAGGGATGTCATATGTGTACAGATTGTAAAGCCCTCTGAGGCAAATTTGTAATTTGTGATATTGGGCTATACAAAACAAACTGAATTGTATTATAGATCATCAGCATCCCCGTTTGTCCTGGCAACGGGGACGCTGGCGAAACTTAACGCCGCTCCGTCTAGGACTGTTTTTATTTGGGTTTTTTTCTACCTTTTTTACAATTTAACATTTTTATTTTTATTTAACAGTGTAGCCATTCTTCTGATTTAATTAATCTGCAAATCTTGGATTATTTTTTATTTCGTGATTGCCGTTGGCTCCTGCTCTCCACCACTGCGATCTGGTCAACTGGTTGGCCGGCGGTTGCCAACAAGCCAGCCGACTCTCTGCTGGATGCTCTCCACCGCTGCCGCCTGGACAACTGGCGTTGGCTGGCTAGCCAACGGTCTCTTGCTGGCCGGCGGCTGCGGGCGAGCCGGCCGACTCCCTGCTCCGTGCTGTTGCTCTGAGGCTGGTCGCCTCTCAGAGGTCCTGGTACTCCGGTGGTCCGGTCCGTGGTTGGCGATTGCGTCCTCCCCGGCTGGCGTGGTTCTGCAGTGTTCCACCTCGCAGCTCCTCGGGCTCAACGGCTTCTCTGCTCCTCCGTTCGTCTCGGCCATCGGGGCGCTCGGACTCCTTCGTCGGCCCCGTTGCATCTACGGAGCCTCCCGTGGAGGGTTTGTTTGCTCATGGCCTGATCGCTCCACCCTTTCCATCCCCTCCCTCTGGTCGGCCGAGCGCATCGCTGCAGAAGCGCCATCACAACAACAGTCTCCAAGAGAGAGAAATTAGGAACTGTTACAGCTCCTCCAGCACCCTCTACTCTTCCTGCTGACTCCACTCCCCAAAACCGGACTGGTACACTCCAAGATGTCGTCCTTTTATGCAGTTCTTTGGTTCCCCTATTTTAGTTTGTCTGTTCTGCTTTATTTTGTATTTGTAATTTTCTATTTCTCTATTGTGTTCATTGCCTATATGGCATTGTCTCCTTTGCCTCATGTATTTTCTGAAATGTTTACTTTGTATTGATGTTGTGTTTTTACCTTGCTTCTATGTAGAGCACTTTGCAAACCCTGTTTTTAAAGGTGCTATATAAATAAATGTATTATTATTATATTGTTCGCTGCCAGTCAACAGACACACAGATGCACTCTATTGTTCAATCTGTTTTGACTTCCTGTCCAGTCTTTCTGTTGTTTTGTGAGTGTGCACGGATTCATTTGGCTCTTAGAAAAGAAAAGTCATGGAAGGTTGTTGAGCGCATTAGACTTTGATTCGGGTCTCATCTCCGGTTTTCTTCAAACCTTGTTTGCAACTATCACCCCGGACTTAACAAAAAACTTTTAGGTACCCAATTGTGGCGGCTCGTCCACGTGTCGCCCACCCAAGGTCCTGATGATGATGATAATGACACGTAATGATCAAGTATTCTTGATCAGTATGCAAAAATGAGTGAAAACAACCCACTTTGGATGATAGTAGTGCCATATAAAAGAAGGTCAGCTGGAGTTCAGTTGGGAGGAATCTCTTCACAATTCAGGCCCAGTCCAGCTCCACCTGCCATCATCGGATCCTCAGCTAACTCCTCCACGACCACCAGTCTAGGTTCTAGACCCTAGGGGTAATATATTCCTTAAACTAACCATACCATCAATACCACCTATAATATACTATGACTCAATGGGATCTAATTGCCAAATCATATTCACTGTTCAGTTTGGTATTGAGTAGTTCTTCAAAAAAAGGTTACAATTAGCACTATTTACAGTGATTGGTGTCCATTTCCGTCTCTAATGATTTACCAAGAACAGTGCACTCACTTATCTCGTCTTCACTAACTAACTAGCGAGCTGTATCGACATCGGACGATGGCCTGAGTCAAACTTTTAGAGGAATTCATCAACACCGTTAGTCAACCATTACTGAACCAGGATCTATAAATCATTATCTTGTTGACCATATGGCTTTGAGGCACAACACAAAGGAGACTGTGATGTTTTCTTATTGACCTCACTGTATTTACTCATACTTTTGCAGTTTCAAACTAGTGTGGGAAACCATGGTGTTAAATGTGAGACGGCAGCTTTTGCATGTAATCCGATGTTGCCTAGCTACTGAGCTGCTTTGTTCTCAAGCAGATGCTCAGACTGGCCTCATCTGCCCAGCTTCTATACCCAGGCTCAGCTGTACACCTGTACCTATAAGCACACATAGCAATCCCAGAGAAAGTTATCATGGTTACAGGCCTTCAGTATGTAAGTGTGCAACATACTGTATGAAGCCCTTTCTCTCTTCATAATGAAGTCACTAACTCCCACTAATATTTGGCTTCTTTTTTTTCTTTTTGTAAAAGGTCACAATCTGCATTCATTCCTATTCGGCAGCGACGGAAAACACACACTGCTATATGAAGCGCAGTGAGGTGATTACATGGAGTAATATATCAAATAAACAAGCATTTGGGAAATTATTATAATTAACTTACTTTAAAAAAACAGATAATTAATTGATATGCTCGTCAAAGCCACCAGTCAAACAGTCACTTTAATCTTCCCGATTGTCGTAAAACACTACTGTTTCAACCTTGAAGGAAACTAAATAAAACATAACCGTCTTGCTTAGTCTTTCCACTGTTCCAACACTAATCAACTCATGTTTCGTTGAAATAAACCCATGTTTCACAGAGTTGGATCTGAAAAGGAAAAGACCTTACATGCACTCCGAAAAGCTACCAGACTCCATTTACAGAAACAGCTGATTGACCTCACTGATCATTGTAAAACAAAATAATACTCATCAGTCGCTCCAATGTTCCAACAATTACCAACTGCTTTAAGGAATTGAAAAAGTGAAAAGTATTAAAAATAATGTAGCTGTTTTCCAGCGGGTTTGTGACGTTGAATATATATATAAAAAACAAACATCTGATGACTTTTCTTTTTTTATTGCCTATTTTAAGTGGGTTAAAAGTAGTATAAAAGAGAGAAAGTTTGCTCTCCCTTTGCTGTGTGTGGACCAGCCTCCTGTTGTGCTTGTGGCTACTCTCTTCCATCCTCCAAATTTGTCCCATAATTAGTCCCACAGGATAAAGTCATGTAAAGCAAATACATATTAAGTGCAGAATTCCAAACAAAACAGTGGCACGATAACACATTTAACAATAAACAAGTTATACGGTATTTGGAAAGATCTTCAATGTACCCAATCACTGTCATTCAAGAGCAGGGTCTCCAATCTCGCCGCTCACATACTGCCAATTGCTCGGTGTGAGATAGTCGTGTAATGCAGTGATGAGATAAATAAAAGTTATCCCCCGAACAATATGTGCCGCCTTCTCTCATCCTCTTAATACTTGTAGGGCATCTCTGCGGCTAAACTTTCCGCTATCCTACCACGCTGCGCAAGATCTAGGCCAAGGGTGGGCAAACTACGGCCCATTGGGCTTTTTAATCCGGCCCGCCGGATAATAATTTATAAATATTGAATTCTAATTATTATAAATTATAGTAAAGACCACTGTAACGCTTCTCCGTTCCCAACTTCTGTTTTCTGAAGCACGATGACGGCAACAGACCAGCATCGATGTTTCTTGATGCTCATTTATTGCTCAGCGCTCTTTTAGGCTGTTTGTGCGCTCTCCTGCAGCAGAACACGGCAGGCAGCGGTCGGAGGACACACACGCTTCGACCGCACGGCAGGTTAAAGAGCGCCGTAACGCTTTCTGCTGCGGAAGAGCGCACACAAACAGCCTAAAAGAGCGCTGAGCAATAAATGAGCATTACGAAACATTGATGCTGGTCTGTTGCCGTCATCGTGCTTCAGGAAACTCAAGTCGGGAACGGAGAAGCGTTACAGCGGTCTTTACGTGCCGTGCTTTTTCTGCTGGCGTATCAGGCTGCGATTCCAGCCTGCTGATTTCTGCGTTACTCACTTCCACCCCTCCCCTCACAGGCAACCTCGCCAAGTTTTTACGATGACCGTAATGTACTGCATACCGCTGGAAAGCGCCGCTTCTTCGTGTTCACAATCCTTTGGAATTACGTCGTTAAACGTTAACTTTCGAAGAGTTCCGGTAATTTTAATTTGGACTTCAATTAGTGTTGGAGTTTTAAGTCTGGCAGCTTCGAGAATTCAGAAGTCAGTTTGAATCTTTATCTTTGGAGTACATTTTTTACATGATTGGTTGGACCAAGAAAGTGTTGTTTATGGCATGAGAATTTGTAACACCTGCAGCAGTGGTCGAGAGCGAGTCTGTGCCTTGGAGTAGCATTAGTGTCCCTGAGCATCATAGATCTCTTTTAAGTTCCCTGTGAGTTATTATATTAAAGCTTATGTTTTTCAGCAGGGGCCGAGGCCCCGGTGCTGCATCCCGCCATAAATCAGAAACGAATGGAAGGCGATGGCTAAAAGTTGCATACAGTTAAAATTCAGCTTTATTATTCATGATGAAATTCTTTCGGTGATAGAGTATGTGTTAATAAACCTCAGGGGGGGGGGGGGGGGGGGGATCATTTCAACACCTAGTTAGAAATATGTATTTTTTCTCTTCAGAAAAGGTCAAAGAGGCATTCTGTGCACACCACCTATCACAGCAGGAAAATTGAAATAAAACGTCCCAATTACACTGCTTGTCTTGGCGTTAGCCTTCGTTGGCCCAAATGCAAACCGTGCATGTGTCACAAATGCATCATCGTAAGGGATATTTGTCTTTTTAAAAAAAATGCTAATAATGTTAACGGTGTTTCCCACAAATAGGTGAAAACGCTTTCCAGAACAGCATGCTGGATCCCAAAGAGAAACAGCTGGGACTATGACCTCATTGACTTACATTACCGCTTCTTCTGTTGCTCTTGCAGCTGCTGTGGAGGCTTTCTTTGGTGTGTTTTTTCACCAGGACTGGGCCAGTGTTACATCATAATGGCATGTTATGCACCAGGCCACTGGGGATTAATAAAGTTTTCTAATGTAATCTAATCTAAGGGCTTGATTTAGATGGAGCACTGTTTTTTCACAGTCAGCCTTTCACCTGGATTTTTCATTATAATATCCCAGCAAGGAGAAATCTTTGTGCCATTTCCATCACTGAGTGCATTAAACATCAGAATCAAGAACTAACCTTTACAGCAAGTGCTGGGTCCACTGCAATTTCAGATTTAAATCTTTAATTTGACATCATAAGTGAATAAAATAAAATTAAAAATGCATAACTGTGAGACATGGTGGAAATAAAAAAAATGACCGTTGAAGAACATACCTAGGCATTTTTCGGGCACGGCATGGAAAACTAATGTTTAATTGCTGTCATTATATATTAAATACTGTTAAAAATACATTTCGCCATTTTATTTCAGTCTGAGGAAATGAAATGATATCACACGTCTGGATAAATCCAAACCTAAATCCATGATGTATCAATAACATACCATGGTACTATTTAAACTGCTTTGGTTTGCTGAAAATGTTTCACTGTAGTTTGATTGAAATTCATAAACAAAGCAAACAGGACATAGTTAGGAAGCCATTCGCTCATACAAGGTTTGAGCTTAAACAGACTTAAGACACTCACCATTCAATAAAAACTTGGGTAAAGTCAACTGATGGTGACAAAGGAACCAAAAAGAGACTTCACCAAATTCAGCAAACGTAGTACGGTCCAATGAGACCAATTAGCAGCAGCGGCGACAGCAAAGGTTTGGCAATTAGAAACCCTTAAAGACAAGTGTGTGCCACGCGTGTTTGATTGCAACTTGTTCTGAGTAAACGAAGAGGAAGGTGCACATTTATGTTTTTTAACATATCCAAACACCTACCTCACTTAATTTTTGGTAAACTTTTTTTTCTCTCTTCATGAGTTCGATACGTCAGAATTTATTTGGTGTTTCTCATTTAGCGCAAAGAACACCTAAAGCTAGCAAAAAAAAAACTGAAGTTTTCCTGAAGCAATACCTCGAAGTTACATGTGAAATATATGTTAATAGAAACTCTGCCGTTGAGAGCAAGTTTGGCTGTATCAAGACTTCTTAACTCTGTCCAGTTGCAACCAAAATCTAAAGAGACTGTTTCCTCCCTGTGCTTCCCTTCCTTAAATGGTAACGGGTGCATTTCAGAATGGATTTTAAGACCATTTTGTGTGCTTTGAAGGAATTTGTCTGAATCGTTTAACCCCTGGATTTCCACCAAGGGGTGGGCTGCCCATAGGGGACACCGGGGAAATCGCCGGTAGGCCGACGGGGTTGGGCTGGTCCAATACCGGCCCACCACCTGCTTCAAAGAACACGTTAAATTTACTCTAATGCTGCATTCACACCAAAAGCATTGTGAATGTTTCGCACAAGTAGATTCCATGCAAATTCAACAGACGCAAATGGATGCGAATGACGCACATTTTTCCAATGGTGCAGAGAAACAGTGGTTATTTCTTCCATGGTGGATAACTGTTTCCATGGAATAAAGCCACAGAGATAAGCCACGCCCCTTCTCCATCGCGTCTAGTGCGAATAAACCACAAACGCTTTTGGTGTGAACGCAGCATAATACCTAAAGTCAATACTCATTGACTGACATTTATACTACTCCTCGCGATCATTATTCTCACTCATGGTTTCCATCTTCTTTACTCATCTAATCTCTTCCGTCAGTTTAACTTTCTTTTAGGTGTTATTAAATGTCAATCACTCTAGCTTACCCAACACTTGCATCACTCGCTCGCTCGCAGACAAAGCCGTTTTTGAGCACGAGCCAAACTAATGTTAAGTGTGTGGTCGATACTTGCGATGCATTGAGTGGGCAGCACACCGTGCATTGACTGGGCCGGTCTGAGAGTAACTGCTGGGACATTGTTTTCACCCAGTCCACCCCTGTTTCCGTTATATCTCTTAGGTCATCTGACCTGAAGCTGCAGGCCGTGTGTCTGGACCGATGCAAGAGGAGAAATGCCTTTCCTGTTTTTTCCTCTAGAACAAAAATTCAGCGCTGTATGATTTTGTGTCATATGTAGAAGTAGCCAACAGTTGTATTAACGTCTGTATGTGGTCAACAACTGACTGTCAAATTAAATAAATAAAGTTCAATTGAATTACAGATTTCCAATTGAACTGAATTCATTATAAATAATACATACTCTAACAATATTTCAAGTAAAATAAAGGCTGGATTTAAAACGGAAAGCTTTTGAAAAATGTGACTCCTAAAATAAAAGAATAATTTAACTGAATTGTGCTGAAGCTTTAAATTTTGTTTATTCGGGCGTCAAGCGATGTCAATCAAAAGAGGCTAGATATTATATTATTGACATCTAAAAAGAGAAATGTGTGTGATCCAGTTGATCCAGAATGCTGCAGCTCGTGTACTCACAAAAACTAAGAAAAGAGATCACATTACTCCTGTATTAGCTGCTCTGCACTGGCTCCCTGTAAAATCAAGAATCACATTTAAAATTCTTCTCCTCACCTACAAAGCCTTGATTGGTGATGCACCATCATATCTTAAGGAGCTTGTAGTACCATATTGCCCCACTAGAGAGCTGCGCTCACTAAATGCGGGGCTACTTGTGGTTCCTAGAGTCCTAAAAAGTAGGATGGGAGCAAGAGCCTTCAGTTATTAAGCTCCTCTTTTATGGAACCAGCTTCCACTTTCAGTCCAGGAGGCAGACACAGTCACCTCATTTAAGAGTAGACTTAAGACTTTCCTCTTTAATAGCGCTTATAGTTAGGGCTGAATCAGGTTTGCCCTGGTCCAGCCCCTAGATATGCTGCTATAGGCTGCTGGGGGACATTTTAGGATACACTGAGCTCCTCTCTCCTCTTCTCTATTTCCTATATAAATGCATGTCTCTTCAATGCACATTACTAACTCTTCATGAGTCTTCATGCTTTCTTTCCTGACAGGTTTACATGGATCCAGGCTGCGTCTGGAGCCGGTCCTGCCTCCTGGGCCCTGCCTCCTCGATACTGCTTCCTGCTATTGCCCTGCTGCTGCCCACTTTTCTTTATCTCCTTCTGTTTACATGGATGGTGGTTATATATGGACCCTGGTCCTGCCCAGCACCTTCTGCTATCATCATTATTATTACTACTTGCATTGCAATTAGTATTGCGAATACCACTATTGCTTTTATTATCATTTGTATTCTATTACTCACATGTAACATTCATCTGTTGCTCTCCTGAAGGTTTCTTCCCTTTATCTCCCCATTAAAGGTTTTTCCTGACAGAGGATGTCGTATTTGTACAGATGTCGTATGTGTAAAGCTCTCTTGAGGCAAATTTGTGATTTTTGGCTATACAAAATAAATTGAATTATATCCTGGCCTCGTATGTATATTGGTAATGCCCGTTGTTTCTTCAAGAAACAAACAGTCCACCACATTGGTCAACAGCCTCCGCGGAGTCGGAATTGTATACATACCTCCTTGACACAGTGTCAACAAAAGAAGTGGATATGACAAGACTCATGAAGGCAGGATTTATTGCAGCCCGGTTGCACTGGATCTAGCTCAGTGCGTCTAATAAACCCGGTGCACGGGAAGGAAATAAAGCATGTAAGCGCGACAGTTCAGGGAGCAGATTCCTCCTCGCACCACCCGCTACGTAAAAACCCGAAGGTCTTACCGAGATAGCAGAAGGTATAATGGCTCTGAGGTGTGTGTATGTGTGTGTGTGTTAATGCCGTTGTCTGTTTACAACGACATTGTCAACTTCTTGGCAGATCTCTGCTCTGCCGAACGCTGAAACATTCTGCGTTCGCCTCTCTACGTCGTCCTTGACTTCCTCCGCTATCTTCGGCTTATAGGTTTGCTTTTAAATATGTCATGCCGGGAATATTGTTTAGTTATTTCATTGCCATGGTCAAATCTAAAATGATTACCGATAAAGAAAAATGAAAATCACAAACACCCCCCCCCTCCCAAAAAAAACAACACCTGAAGCTCTTTTTAAATAAACAATTAACCTTATTTACATGCAAATGATTACTTGTGGTTTGATCATACACATGCACATATTCTCCTGCCTATTCACACACAATCCTCTCTATACACATACACACGCACACTGTCCTTCGTGATCCATTCTGCCAGGTAACCCTCCGCTTGCTATTATTGTTTTTTTGTTTCATTTTCTCCATTCATTGCGTTGCACGCTGTTGATTTTTCTTTTACCTGAATGCCTTAATTCTTTTGCCTCATACAGAATAATGATTGCGCAGGAAGGAACGATGGCTCTGCATACATGGCGGCTCCGATGACGGGGTTGACAGACCAGCTGAATTGAATTCATGCGTTTGACCTCCTTCTATCTGCAGCTCCCCTCTCCTCGTTCGCTATTAACCTTTTTCTCTCTCTCTCGCTTATTTTGTAATGCCTTAGTTTGTCTCACAGAAAGCACCTCATATAGAACAAGGTCTGTGACATTTTTTCTAAACCAAATTGTTGTCTCAGACAATGTATAACCTACTAAAACTGACTAATTTAGTGACTTTTTAATTGCTTCTGTAAGATTTGTGTTCAGAGCTCCGGGTCCCGTGGCCGCAGGAAATTCAGGATTTAATGAGTTAAAGTTTAACAATATTTAATGGCAAAGATAATACTCATGTAGCGTTCACGATCGTGGGGCCAGAAAGGAGGAACTCTCCACAGACAGACTGCAGCTCCCAAGGAGCCACAGACCGGGGCTGTCTCGAGTCTCCAGACCAGTAGAACCATGTCTCCAGACCAGTAGAACCATGTCTCCCCAGAACAAATGCTCGGTCGTTAGTCTGGTCATGCAAATGAATTCACACCTAAAGGTTAGTTCCATTGGTCAGTTCAAAGGATGCCGCAGTTCTGTTCGCTAAGCCAATTGATAAGCTGGCGAGGTCAAAGCTCACACTTCCGGTCAAGGACAGGAAGTTCCCCTTTAGAATAAAACCCACTATCCTGCCTTCAGAATAAAAGCAACACATTAGGTTTCAATCGGCATCCATTTTAACTATTGTCTAAACAATAAAACATTCATTCATTCTCATGCATCACACAGTTAGTCATTACATTTGTCATTAAAACAGAATAATAAAACAGTGATCCTCTCTTATGTTTCATAATACATTCCTCCAGAATATTCCTCATAATATCCCAAATTAATTATCATATCTTTCTTGATGTATTACTTTAAAACATAAACTTCTTATTAACATGTGCAAGTGCATATAAAATCCACTACAACCCAACACTTCCGTTCTGTATTTTTAGAATTTGAAAGGGTAATGTATTTATGGAACTCCTGTCTAACACCGCACACTACATGTCAACATCCACACACACGGCAGAGGCCATGGTACATCCCATCAGGTTCTTAAGTAAATTCATATTAACTCGCACAATTCAATCATACGGCCTCCGGAAGCAGCATCCAGCCCAAGGACGCTTGGACATGCGGATTGCAGGAGCCGGGGATCGATCCGTGGATCTACTGATCCGGGTGCGTCCCGCTCGAACTGGGAACCTCATCCGTACCAGAACTACCACTGAGGAGCTGACATTTTTAGACGCAATCCAGAGAGACAATCCCAGCCATAATTGTCATTCCAGTTAGTCAGGGAAAACCTGAACATATTATAGAGGCATAAATAATAAATGTCTGGTGGAGCTAAAATATCAATGATTTGCAAGAAGCTGTTTGCCTATTCGGACTGCACACATACAAGCTTTACTAATATGCCACCAGTGAAGGAACTGAGTCACTTTACTGTCAACTAATATTTTCATTATAAGCATAAGGAACAATTCAAACACTTCTCTGTTACACTGAACAAACACTTTCCCCAAAAGGCCATGCTATGAAATTAAAAATGCTAAATAGAACAATTAAACTTGTGCATGAGGGGGAGTGCTTTAAATAGTTCCACCTTGGCTAAATGCCAATTCTTTCTGGAATTGTTTGATCCTGCTTTTGCATCTTAAGATTGCTTGAAAGAGGCGGGGAATTGGGTTCCGTTTTTTTTTTCTGCTCCGGGGATCAGCACGCCGGGTAGAATGTTGTTGAAGGCTGGATGTGTTTCTGTTCACATCCCCTACGACGGTGGAGCGGTGGGCACAACGCCGTCGTCGTTCACCGGAAACCTGAAGGTGTGGGGTCTTGGAGGTCTGGCAGGCCAAATGTTTGGTCAGCCAAAGAGGACAAACGGGCTGTTGCCAGGGCAACTTAAGCCCTGGACTTGTGTGTGTGTGTGTCCTTGGTTCGTGGTGAAGACTTGCTTTGTAACTGGAAAGGATAAAGTCAAATAAAAAGCTAAATCAGAGAGATTCTTCAAAGGATAAAAAGGCATTCATCACTGAATAAGGTTTTGAAGCGTTGTGCAGGTCGAGGTAGACCTGTTATGTGCAGCTGCAGGTAACGACCCAAACACCGTCAACACTCGAAAAGGCAACTTTATTGCTCAACAGGATTTAACAGGATTCAAAAACAAACAAAACAGGCTCACACACACGATCTTCAATGATCTAGACAAGACGAACCGACAAAGGGAAAAGACATGAACAGGACTTAAATACAGAGGGCTGGTGCAGGTGATTGGACACAGGAGGAAACAATCAGGGACAGGGCAGACAATCACAGGGACAGGAAGTACAGAGAAACAGAGGACACGAGAGACAAGGACTTCAAAATAAAACAGGAAACACGACACAACACTACAGATCCTGACAAGGCCAGTGGCATGTTTTGGATTTTTGCAGGTTTTTAACTATTTCTTTAAAGTCCATACAAATTTGAAAAAGCTTTTGTAGTGTTTTGGAATTTTGTTTTCCTGCACCATGCAGCAGTTACCTTATGCACTGGTTAAGGGATTGTAACTTCAAACTAAAACAGGACCAATTGTAAAATAGATGCTTTCCAATGTGCCAGTGTCATAAATGACATTTTAAAAGTCCTGAGTGGCAGAATGTGTTGACAAAATCAGTGATGTGACAATATCCCATGATAACCCATGACATTATTATGTCTTCTGATGTCAGAAGTAGTAATGGCCAATGTGATGCTGTGGGGTCTGCCACCGCAACCAACTACAATGCTCACTGGTGATGGTGCAGATCTGCTCATCCCCCGTAGCCTCCCGGTAGTACGTTCCAATCAAAGATACGGGCAGTGTATGTTCTAAAAATAGATGAAGCCATGACAGGACGAGTGCAGAATGAATAATCAAAATTGTCGTAAACATATCACCATTCAGTCATGAATAGATGAAGAGACACCTAAATCAAAGCGCTGCCATGGCTGCTCATTCTATTCCTTATATTGATGTGTTTCTGTTTGTAAAGATTACTGAACTTCTCATGGAGGAGGTTGGGTTGAATAGCGTGGCATGCAAAGCACCAACCACCATGGTTGTTACTTTTAAGTATGAAAAGAAAAAGAAAAGTATCCAAATCTGTTTCCAAGCAACATCATCACACATGAACACGGGGGTAGAAGAATAAGAGGAATGGCTGGGAGCTTACGAGCGGATCAACAAGTGGAGTCGTCCTGGTGCCTCGTCAAATACCCCCCCCCCCCCACCCACACACACACACACAAAAGTAATTGGTTTATGATGCCCACAGTGCAAAATGCAGCTCCAGCAATGGGGTCAGAGTCCTGGATTTCATGAAGACGTTGGGTTGTTTTGTACCTAAACTGCAGGAACATAGTCCCATTTTCAAGCTAGACTGTCACTGTGTGTTAAAGATTGCTTCATGAATAGTGGGAATGTTTGGTCGGTTTGGTGATCAATGTTTGTTGCGATCACTTTAGAGTTTCTTTGTGGGACTTGTTGACAGACGATGGAGATGCAGAATGATGGCTTTGGATGGAAAATGCATCACTTTGCTCTACTTGGAAAAAAAGTTCAAACAAGTGAGCAGAAACCCATATTACACTGTTCCTAATGATTTTAGCTTCGCTTGTATGCAGTCATCTAATATGCTTTTCGACATCTGCCTGGTCTTGCCCTGTGACAACATCTGGACCTGTTCGCTCTGGTTTGATAAAGTCCCGAGCCGTTATCGGTTGGGGGCTCCACATCCACTGCCCAAAAGCTGACGCCCAGATTCTAACACTGCAAAATAAGTAAATAACACTGCCAAACACTTGTAGTAAGTGATCATTGAGATGGATTATTTGTGTTCATTAGAAGAAAAAAAATATAAGACCTATACAACATTTTTTTTTAAAGAAATCTCTCTATTATATATATATACTGTATATAAATAAATAACTCTATTTTTAAATAAAACAAAAACGATTGATCAATATCTGTTAACCATACTACAGTTACATCCTCAGATTGGATCAGGTGATCGCGGTCCGGCTGTGACTCGGCGAAGAGACACGTCGCACTACGCGCCAAACCACCGAAATCCATCACAGCGTGCGATCTGTCATGTTCTGCATGATGCCCACAGGTGAGGTGATGAGGCGGAGGGGGCCAGAGACGAACCTGTGGGGTGTCGGACGCGTCACTAAGAACATCGTATGGACATTTGTCAAACTAGGAGATGGAAGGAAAAACGAAATTGAAATTGAGGCTTTGTTAAGTATCTTCTAGCGTGAAAACAGGATTGATGGGTCTAATCGCTCCTTTTCATTTTTTCCTATCACCCTCCATTTTTCGGGGGGGATTCGTCCATTTTCAGAGTGATACTGCAATAATTGTGTCAGTTGAGTGAATTCCTCGTGGCAATTCTGAAGACTCTAATCTACCATTGGGTTTTTCTTTCCTCCTATATTTTGCATTGATAGAAAGTTCTGCAGGTGACAAATATGAATATTTTCTGAGTGCATACCTTTTTCTTTAATATAATGGCATACAACATAATGTATTTCTTTTTTATTGTTTATTGTATGTTTCGACAAAAGCTATTCAGGTGTGTGTGTGTGGAGTGAGCACATCCTAAGGATAACGGGTGTAATGTTCAGCCTCAGGCAGCTCAAAGTGGTTGCTGTGCTTGGCACCTGGGACCTCTGTCTCTCCGCAGGAATTGGCATGGAGCCGGCAGCTCCTCTAAGAGCCAGGTGTTGTTTTATTTATCTCAAAGCACAAGTGACCTTTCTAGAAGAAACGCCGTCGAGAGACCTGCCTCTGAGGGCTGTCTGTTCCCCCCCCCCCCCTCTCTTCTCTCCTGTCACATAACCCCCCCGCCCCTCCCAGTGAAGGATGAGATCGAGAGCCATCGGCCGGGCCTGTCGGGGAAACAGACCCAACGTGAACCTTTTTTCTTTTTCATCAGTTTTACCATCAGACTTGTCTGCCTCCTTCAGTTTAAACTGGAGTGTGTTTCCCCCTCAAGATAGCGCCGTTTGACTCCACAGACGAGGGTGTATTCCTTGGCGGGTGCTCACATTGCTCCATGTAGCCAGTTTTATAAATGCGAGACATGATTCGCCCCAAGATAGACTCTTGATCCGGCCTGTATCTTAACTTTTTGAGATGCCTGCACATTTGAGAATTATGCAAATGATAATTTGCATTGTATTTGACCAACCAAATCAATGGCCTTTGGCTGATTGACACATGCCGGATGACCCTGACCCCCGTTAAAACTTCTTCAGAGGTTGCTGTAAATATGTCAATATCCTTTGGCACAACACTCATTTTAGAGATGAGCGTGGCATAGCGTTTGAAACTTTTAGATTTCGGCTTCACTTCAGCCGGTGAGCTCCGGCGGGAGGCGGAGAGCTCGGCTTCCGGCAGCAGCTGCTCCACCTCCGGTCAGGAACGGAGCCCACACCGACACCCCGCTGCTGCAGTAAAATGACAGCTTTTCTAAATGGCGTCTGGTGCTCGGAAACAAAAGCATTTTTTTTTTGTGTCCACAGGAACATATAATCAGCATTGCACTGGCTCAAAAACTTTATCCTCCAAGAATGCATAATCTGATAATACACCACGGTAGCGACAATATATACATTTTTGTAATGCTGTGATCTATCATAATGCCATATTTTGACTGCATGATCAGTTACTAAATACCCAACCCACAGTGGGAACTGCCAGGTTGGTGTCACAGTGTGTTCTCTATGACATTTGTCATAGAATGTCTACAAGGTTAAAGCGAACAAAGATGGCACCCTTTTATGCATAATATGGTGAGACCTGAGCAAAAGGAAGTCATGCCCGCCTGGAGTCAATCTAGTTTGAATCCTCCCCCCCTTCTGCATTATAACAAAGAGACATTGGAGTGAAACAGATGGTTGCTATGGCGACATCACACAGCCTTTGAGTGTCTGGCACTTGGAAGGAGCAGCTGTTATTAAACACAGGTGAAAATATTGGAATGACTAGCAATCAATGCAATCAGTGCTCCGCCCTTTACATAATCTCAAACTGATTACAGGAAAATATATATACATCGTAAATTGCGTTGCGTGTGGTAAATTGAGGCACACCCGACTCTGTATTATTTACACGTATTTTTGTCAATCATAAGCCATCGTACACATGAATAGATATGAATAAAGCATGGAAACGGTTTAATGGCTTTTTGTAGAACTCAGGTATAATACTGATACAAATATTTCCCTGATTACACTGCTTGATAGCAATATGTATATAGGAACATTACTATATAATTTGCCATTCTAATGACTTCAATAATACAGTTTAATGATAAATATGACCATTCGACTACAGTCGAGATAGAAAAAACAGCTTATTCATGAATAGTGGGAAAATGAAGCTCTGGCACAGCGCTGAATATACAAATTACAACGAGTTTTAATGTAGCCTCTTAACCTTCATTATTCTGTCTCACAACCCTCGCGAGGAAGGCAGCTAACTCTGCGGTAAATGTAATTTTCTTTGTGTGCCTTAAGTGAAAAGGTGATTGAAGCTAAGACACGTGATGGGAAGAGGGAGCGCGTACAAGGGGCATGATGAACCGGGTCAGAATGCCCGTGAATGGAATCAGATCTCTTCAGTGCACTGCTGGTGATGAGAGAAGAGACCGGACAGCACTCACCATTGAATTAATCCCATATTTAAACCCGGGGGTAACGACCCCATGTCTGGTGGTACCAGATTTTGTAAATTGAAATCGTATTGCCAATCAAATAATAAAATATCAATGAAAAAGAATATCTGTATTAAATACAAAATACTTTTGTTTAAAAATGAATGCCAGCCATCGTCTCTGGGAAATAGAAACAATACTCACAGCTTGAAAAAGACGAGGATTTTGTCTCAACCTAAAATTTGCCAACCAAACTCAAACCAACATGAGACTAGCAACTTGTGCTCAAGACCAGTGTTGCATATTTCTTTTTAGCTACATTTGTGACATTAATGTGTTTTCCATACTCGTGTTACATTTTTTTGCGGAGGTATTTGATTTAGTTGACCGTCACTTTAATTTCAACCATGATGTTTTCCAGAAACCTAGCTAATTGGTTTTGTTGACGAAACATACAGTAATTTTCCGCATCTTTAGCTCTCTATACCTGCATTTATCCAAAGCCTGGTCAAACGTGATTGGTCAGTACCACTTTCAATTCAGTTTATTTTGTATAGCCCCAAAATCACAAATTTGCCTCAGGGCTTTACAATCTGTACACATTCGACATCCCTGTCCCAGGACCTCACATCGGATCAGGAACACCACCCCCCCCCCCAAAAAAAAGTGAAGAAACCTTCAGGAGAGCAACAGAGGAGGATCCCTCTCCCCGGATGGATAGAAGCAATAGATGTCATGTGTACAGAATGAACAGCGTTACAGAGTTACAACACATTCAATGAATATGACAGAATGTATGAATAATTAGTCCTAGGCATGGACCACGATCCAGATTTCCATCAGCAGGGCCATGGCAGGAGGCCGGCTGCAAAGTGAAACCAGAGTGCTTCCAATACCAAAAACTTCCTATTCTGTTTACAAAGATGAAGCTTAGGTAAGGGTAAGTGCACAGTATTCAACAAACATAGATAAACGTAATTTTTGTATAGGTGACCAATGAACCAGTTCATTCAGTTATTTAATATTGTAAATAATTGTAAAGATGTATCTGTTCTAAAGAAAGCACTCTCATATGTCTGAAGTGTCTTTAAGGTCCAATAAGATCACAATAAGGTGCATTGCAGTACACCAATAAGTAAACTTGTGATGCTAGACTATATGCCCCCATTGTTTGAGCCAGAAGCCAAAATATAGTTCAAGAAAGTGACTTTTTTTCTTTCTTTCCATTTCAGCCATTAGCCCTAATGCGGTTACCATGCATTTTTTAGTGTTGCCGTGGAGAGCAGCTAAACTTGATTATCCCGACTAAGTGCAAATCAAGTTCAGTTAGATAGGTGTTTTATGCTTGAACAGTAGCTTCCTGGGTAATAAGTATGCCACAGTTGCATTAAGAGGTGTCCAAACGTCTCCAGTTAAAAGCATGCATTACTAAAGAGTCGGTACAACACTCGCCTTTCACAGGAAGTGCGCCCCAACCATCCGTGTCTCACTTTAATTGTGTTGATTAAACTACAGTTGGACTGCAGGGTTCATCTCGGCGACAGACATTTAGAGTGGAAATCCCCGACCCCCCCACGCTAATGTGCACACAAAGAACAAAACCTTGGTCTTTATAATGCCCTGCAGTTATTGTGAAGACAATAACAAACGCAAACATAACAAACACGCCATTGCCATAGATGTTGTTAATCACTCTATGGTGTGCAAATGTCATTAGCCAAGAATGTATGAAGTGCATGTGCAGCAAAATATTAGCCTAGTCTTTATCTGGCATATTTATTTTGTGTGAGAGGTAATCCCATTGTGGCATTTCATTTGATTATATTTACAGCAGCCAGCTAATTTTGCTTAATGACTTTTTCTTTATTTATTGACTCTGCCCAGCTTACCCAGTCCATATCAATTCAGGGTTAATAGACCACAGTGAAAGTCGTTTGAATGCTAAATACCAACCAAATGAGTGCACTCGTCAATAGACAAATAAAGCAATCCATGTTTAAAATGTATTATCTTGGTATGAAGAGTTATGTGGATTCATAGTCTCTCTGTCGGGCTCTTTTTGTCATTTAGAGGCACACACACACACACAGACACCTTTTTTTATGGGGCGGCGCTTTGTTCAAGTTTAAGATAACTGATAGCAGGACATCAGATAATGTATCGTCACGGTGAACGTTTTCTTCTCGTTCCAGAAGAAAAAAGGTCAGAGCAATCCATCACTTTTTAGAGGTACTCTCTTGCTTTTTTGCCCCACACAAACTTATGTCTTGTATAAGGTTAGTATATTTAACAAAAACAGTATCTGCACCAACTGTGTCAACTGTATGCGATATTATCCAAATGGCACTGAAAAGGTATGTCATGCCAAACGAGATATGATATTGTGCTGTAGAGAACTGTTTAATGAATCTATCTCTATCGTGATGAAAAGCCATAATAATGTCCACTACTGGCTACAACGTTAAGCTTCTCCTACTTTGGCTAAATGTGCAAAGTTTGCCCTGATGGCACATGAGCAAAGGACAGGATTGTTTGTTAAAAAACAACGCTGTGATTGTGGTTAGGTTTAGGCACAACAATGGGGAAAGATCATGGTTTGGGTTACAGGTTGGGAAGCGTATTATGGTTGGTTGGACTAGGGGGAACCGACCGCATGCAGTAACCTGTGTTGAAGGCCAACTTTTATTGGCCCCTTTGGGACAGTTTGTGGACTGTGGCTTTATCATAAGGTTCAGATACTCCCTCACTGCAGCTGCTAGAGGGCTTTGTCACTTGAGTGTAAATATACGACATGTTTTCATGCCAACTCATTGTGTACTGACGTTTTGTCGGACCCCTTGGCGACACTTTCTAGTGTAGACGTTAGCCCAGTGCATGGTCAAGTACACACGTGATTAATGCTACAATTTCAAACGAAAACACTTGCTTAGGTTTAGACAACAACCCTACCTAGTTAAGTTGAAGAAAAACATACGTAAAATGTAAACAAAAATAAGTACAGAAAACGTCAGAAACATCACTAACGTAAATTTGGGACAACACCACCAGTCTCCTTGCTGAACATTTTTCAGTCTTAATGCTTAATGTCTTATTATGGGTTTTCATTGTATATACTTGTAAAAGCCTGGTGCACCTCATACAGATGCTAAAGGGTGACTTGTGGGTCAATTTTAGACGATGAGGGGTCTCCGATAAAGCAAAGAGTCAGATTGCACAGAAGTACAATATGCTTTAGGGCGTGGCTACCTTATGATTGACAGATTGCTTCCGCTACCAGAGGCGTATACGTCACTCCTCCACATTGTAAATATGGTCACTTATGTTCACTGGTTGCAAAAAGTTAAAATGGCGACGATCGTGATACAAGACGGCAATAGCCAAAAACGCCTAACTCAAGGCTTCATAACGGCAGGCAACAATGGATGACTACGTCTTCTTCTTATATACAATCCATGGTCATGACACTCCATGACGGGGTTTTTGCTATTGCCATACATCAAATGTGTTTATCACTGGGAAGGCATGGATGTGCTCAGTAAATTCCATTGCACAATATGTCCATTACGTATTCCTATTTTCAGTATCTACATGGAGAAGTTGGCCTCATCACTAAAACAGACGATGTTACCCCTTGTCCATCACGCACCGCCTCAACATCAATCTGCCAGCGTAATGAACATAAAGTTTGGAAGCGTGACTATTAAATGACACGGCAATCTGACGAGTAGCAGCCAGAATGTGTCTCGCCGTGGACTTATAATGACAGAGCAATCTTCAGGCCTCACCACCACCAAGAATAAGATGTAATGGCGGACACTGTGGAATACCTTGTGTTGAGGGCGAACACTTATCTAAAAATCAGAGAGCGAGCATTCGGGGCCGAGACAGCTCTCCATTGTTAACCTGGATCCTTCGACCCCACGATAACGTCTGGCAGCAATGATGATATTTATGATTTTCTGTGTGCACTGGAGGATTTTTTTGAAATACAGAGATAGCTACGTCTCAGAATTGAGGTAAAACAGACTTTGTTGTATTTTGCGTGTCACGGCAGTGTATAAATGGGAGAGAGAGAGAGAGAGAGAGATCCGTGCCGCATGTGTCTCACTCCTGTCCTGACAGAGAGCGAGCCACTTTTGAAGAGCATTTGCTCTGAAGTTAAAGAGAGCACTGACCTGACATATCTTGGTGAGTAACTGTTGTGGGTGCTGAGCTTGATAAATAATGGAGCGGAATATGAGCTCCTACAGATAAGGGCAGGGCACTTGCTCCCGGTATCTCTTTCCCTCGCTGTGTCTGAATTTGTGGATCCTCGGTGTCTCGGAGATAACCTTTTCCCCGTCGCTGCGTTGCATCTTTTTGCATTTTCTCATTATTGGAACATTTTGCACTATTTCTCCGAGATGGGACAGTAACAATCGCAACACAGTTGCATCTGACTACACGATAGCATTTAGTTATTCTCCAAGTAGCCTGCTCTTTTAATAAAACACAAATCTGCCTCATGTAAAGGAATGATTTTAAACTAACATTTATAGTGCGTTTTTTAGCAATAAAAATAAAGGCCTTCATATATTTCAATTTAGAGCACCCTAATTGTAGTGTAAGGACTGGGAAAAGCAGTTATTTTTTGTTCACAAAGTGCTCCCCCCACATACATCTTGTTGAATTCCTCAAACAGAAGTTAATCCAGCGCAGTGTGGAATCTCAGCCTCACACAATACATAATATCTGAATCCAGTTCTGGAGGAATCTCTCTCTCTCTCTCTCTCTCTCTCTCTCGGTGCATGCTGGGAGTTTGCGTGTGTGAGTGAGTTGCTGAGTGAGCGGATCTTTTTTTCGAATTGTTTATTTACCTTAGTTATGTATATTAATTTAATTTGGTTTATTGGTTGGGTTTCACCGTAGTTTGGGTTGTTGGTTGGGTATTTTTGGGGTAGTTTGTGGGTTTTTCTTTGGGTGTTTGTTTCCTCCTGCCGGTGTCTCGGCGGTCGGCGTCAGACGCCATGGTGAATGGAGACAGGTTGTCCCACCTCACGAGGAAGCACGGCATTAAAATCGCGGCCGCTTTCTCGTGCAGCGTGGAGGACATCGGGATGGCTGTGGGGGCGAGGGTCGGGCACAGCAGCATTAAGTCGGCCGCGCGCATGAACGGCGCGGTGGTCATCTTCCTGGACCAGGTGGAGAAGGTGAACCGTGTGGTGGAGGCGGGCCTCACGGTGAACGATTTGTTTGTTCAGGTGTTTCCGTTAGTGCAACCGGCTACTAGAGTCCTTGTATCTAATGTCCCTCCGTTCATCACCGACGAGTTCCTCAGCAGAGAGCTCTCCAGACACGGGAAGGTGGTTTCCCCGATGAGGAAGATCTTGTCTGGGTGTAAAGATCAGTTGCTGAAGCACGTAGTGTCCCACCGCAGATACTTGTATATGATACTTAACAACCGGAACGAGGACCTCAACCTCCGCTTCAGGGTGAAAGTAGCTGATTTTGACTCCGAGATTTATGCGACATCGTCGGTGATGAAGTGCTTTAGTTGCGGTGAGGAGGGGCACACCGCGAGAGCCTGTCCGAAGCCTGGCCCGGGCGGAGCTGCGCCGGCCGTCTCCTGCCTGGGGTGCGGCGGCGCTCGCGTCTCCTGCGGGGGGGGGGGTGCGGCCGTGGCGTCTTTGCGGGTAGATGCTGCTGTGCCTGAGCTGAATGTGAGTGAGGTGAGTGAGGGTGGTGATAATGGTGGTGGTGGTAATGATAGTGAGGGTGATGGTGGTAATAATGGTGGTGGTGAGGGTGATGGTGGTAATAATGGTGGTGGTGAGGGTGATGGTGGTAATAATGGTGGTGGTGGTAATGATGGTGAGGGTGTCCAGAGCAGCAGGGGGGAGGCTTTGCTTAAGGTGGGAAATGGTGAGGATGGAGGAGAAGAAAAGGAAATGGGGGGTAATGGTGCTGGGGAGAAGGCCGTGGAGGTAGCACAGAAGGTTGGTGGGGAAGTAGAGGCGGAGGAGGAAAGTGTAGGTGGGTGGGCTGAGCAGGTGGAAGAAGCAGAGATGGAAGTTGGGGATTTTAAAGTTGCCTCAAAGAGGAAGAAGCGGGCCCAGAGGGCAGGCAGTGGCACCAAGGCCAGCAAGGTGGGGGAGGCCAAGGAGACGGGTCGGGGGCAGAGGCAGTCAGACAGCAGTGACGGGGAGGTGTCTGACAGCAGCAATGCTCCTGCGGTTTTAACCAGAAGTCAGCAACAAAAAATGTACACAGCAGAAAAAATTAGGACTTTTTTACAACGAACAAAAGGCAGGAAAGGAGTCAACGTTGTTGACTTCTTTCCTAACCTAAGCCTATTTTATACCTCAGCCTGACACCACATGAGCCGGAGGGAGGAGTCCGGCTTCACTGAGCAGGAGGGTTTTAGATTGAGAAAAATTGAGACAAAAATTAAAAAAAAATGATGGATAAGGGTGATGCCGAAAGCTCCAGTGTGTTTTAATTAATTTATTGTTTTTTGTTTGTGTTTTAAACATTTTTCTTTTAATGGATACTTTCAGAGTCTGAACTTTAAATGTTAATGGAGCCAGGGATGTTAGGAAGAGAACATCTATTTATGAATTTAAAAAGATGAAATGTATTGATGTTCTCTTCCTACAAGAGACCCACAGCGACAGCACCAACGAGGCCGACTGGAGGAGGGAGTGGGAAGGGGAGTCCTCCTGAGTCACCACACAAACCTCAGTGGAGGAGTAGGCTTCCTCTTCTCCAGGTCTTTTATCCCGGTTTCACTGGAGGTCAAACACATCATTGAGGGGAGGTTGTTTTTAGTTAAAGAACGGTTCAACCTTTTTACTGTTGTTTTTATCAATGTGTATGCTCCAGAAACCGGTGCAGAGAGGAAGCTGTTTTTACAAAAAGTTAATGATGTTTTAAATGGCTGTGCCTCTGAGGATTTTTTATTCTTGGGGGGGATTTTAACTGTACGGAAGATGAGTTAAAGGACCGTAACCACACAGAGCCACATCCAGCTTCACAGCAGGTTCTGAGGAGGCTGGTCCATTCTCATGGCCTGGTGGATGTGTGGAGAAGGATGCATGCCGACTGCCGACAGTACACATGATCCCACTTTAGGGAGGGGAGGATCTCCTCAGCCAGGTTAGACCGTATTTATGTTTTTAAGCACCATTTAAATATTTTTAAAATGTGCAGTATTGTTTCTGCTGGTTTTACTGATCATTCTTTGCTTTTATGTCATGTTTTTATTAGAAACATTTTACCCAAGAGCGCGTATTGGCATTTTAATTCAGTTTTAACTTTTGATAAAAAATTTAGAGAGGTTCTTATTTATTTCTGGGATGTTTTTAGGCTGAGGAAGAGCAATTTTGGTAGTCTTAGGCAGTGGTGGGACCGTGGTAAGATTGAGATTAGGCTTCTTTGTCAGCAGCATACTTTCAACGTCACCCGAGACATCACCAGATCTATGAAGGACCTGGAGACTGATATAGTGGACCTAGAGAGTTTAAGTGAGTCCACAGGAGATCGAGGATCCTCAAGTCCTCAAAGGAAAAAAGGTGGCTCTGGCCGACTTGTTAGACGTTAAAGTTCAGGGTGCACTGGTCAGGTCCCGATTCCAGACCATCACAGAGATGGACACTCCCTCTAGCTTCTTCTTCGGCCTGGAGAGGAAGAGTGGGCAGAGGAGGGTAATCCACTCACTGTTAGGAGAGGCAGGGCCACTTGTGGAACCAAGCCAGATCAGGAGGAGAGCGGTGGGCTTTTACTCCTCCCTGTATACCAGTGAGTACAGGGAGGAGGAGTCATTAATGGAGGGGTTCTGTGGGGAGCTGCCTCAGGTCTCTGAGGAGACCAATGAGGAGCTCTGCAGGCCCATAAGCATACAAGAGCTGAAGGCCGCCTTGCAGGGCATGCAGGGACGGCGTGCTCCCGGCCTTGATGGCCTCACTGCCGAAGACCTTCTGGGACATATTTGCGAGGGACATCTTGGATGTTTTTAATGAGAGTCCGGCCTCTGGTTCCATGCCGATGTCCTGCCGGAGAGCAGTGATAACACTCCTGCCAAAAAAAGGAAACCTGCAGGACATCGGAAACTGGCGTCCTGTGTCTCTGCTGTGTGTGGATTACAAGCTTCTGTCCAAGGTCTTCGCCTCCAGGCTGAGGGAAGCTATGGAGCAGGTCATCCATCGGGACCAGACCTATTGTGTACCCGGCAGGTCCATGGTAGACAATGTCTACCTCATTCGGGATGTTTTGGAGGTCTCCGGCTCGTTGGGTATTAATACTGGTCTGATTTCTCTAGATCAGGAAAAGGCTTTTGACCGCGTTGAACACAACTTCCTCTGGAAAGTCCTGGGGAAGTTTGGGTTCAGCGCTGGCTTCATAGCTAAGATCAAGGTGTTGTACAATGAGGTTGAGAGTGTGCTGTAGATAAACGGCAGTCTGTGTGCTCCTTTTAGAGTGGGTAGAGGGGTCCGGCAGGGTTGTGCTCTGTCCGGGATGCTCTATGCACTGGCCTGGAGCCCCTCCTCATCAAGATACGCTCTAGCCTGCAAGGACTGGTTTTAATGAGAAAATGATTTTATTGGCTTATGCCAACGATATTGTTGTATATTTTATTAAGGACCAGAGGGATGCAGACCTTTTAACTAACATTGTAGAGGGTTTTAGCAGGACATCGGCAGCGAGGGTGAACTGGAAGAAAAGTGAGGCCCTCGCTGTCAGTGAATGGGGTGGCGGCCTCCCAGTCCTTCCCCAGAAACTAGTGTGGAGGAAGGATGGTTTTAAATATCTTGGGATATATCTCGGACAGGAAAATGTGGTCCAAAAGAATTGGGAGGGCGTCACAGAAAAGATTGAGGGAAAACTTTCCAAGTGGAAGTGGCTGCTCCCTCAGATGTCTTTTAAAGGTAGAGCACTGGTTTTAAATAATCTTATAGCATCCCAGCTGTGGCACCGCCTAACATGCCTAGACCCTCCCTCAGGCTTTCTAGCCCACATACCAAAAAAAATGGTGGATTTTTTTTTGGGAGGGTCTACACTGGGTGCCACAAGGGGTGCTGTTTTTAGCCAGAGAGGAGGCCTTGTCCACCTGGTCAGCCTGACAGCCACTTTTAGAATTCAGTTTGTTAAGTTTTTAGTGTGGCGAGATGTGGCCAGCTGCATCCTCAGACGTGCTAACAACCTGGGACTGGATACTGCTCTGTTTTTAATGGATTCTAGAATTTTAAAGTGGGCTGCCTCCGTTTTATCAGGGTGTTTTTAAGTCGTGGGCCCTTTTTACTCATGAAAGATGCCCACAGTCTAACTCTGTACTGGTTGCTGAGAGAACCGTTGATTCACAGGGCCAAGCTGGACATCAGCAGCAGCGTCACCCCTGGACTGACGGGGGCGCTGCTGAGGTCGTGGACCCTGTGCCTGCAGCAGCTGGTAGATGCAGTGGGGCCGACGCTGCTGGGTCTGCATTCTGTCCGGGTGGCGAGGATGCTCCTGGAGCTGTGGAGGCAGAGGCTGACCGGGAAGGAGAGGAGCCTCCTCATGGACTACAACCAAAGACAAGTCGAGCCGGACCCTGCAGACCCTTTCCCCGAGATCTCCCTGAGCCCGGTGCTGGGGGAACTCACCGGCCCCCTGCTTGCTACGACATGTCCGGAAGCATTGACATTACACAGAGCGGACAAAAAGACTGTGTATTTTAATTGCGTCAAGAGCACAAACAGGTCCGGACTGTGCAACAGGCCTCCCACTGTGTGGTCAGAGAGACTGGGACAAGGCGGACCTGGCCCACAGTGGAGGATTTTATATAAACCTCCCCTCAAGAAACGAACGGCCGACCTCCAGTGGAGGATTTTACAAGGTGCTGTCGCCTGCAATGCTTTTATCTCCGTTATTAATCCCGCTGTCCTGAGCCGGTGCCCCTTCTGTGACCTTCGTGAGACTATTTACCATGTTTTTACTGAGTGCAAGAGACTTTCAGGTTTCCTCACTCTTTTAACATTGTTTTTTAGTCTTTTTAATGTGGTTTTTACTGAGAAGGTTTTTATCATGGGAGCTGCCTACAAAAAAGCAGAAAAAGAAGAGTGGCAGCTCCTCAACTACCTTTCTGGGGAAGCCAAAATGGCCATTTATTTAAGCAGGAAAAAGTGAGTTGAGAACAGGGAGGGGCAGGAGGCCAGGGCAGTGTGGCTCTGCAACATCAGAGCCAGACTCTGGCTGGAGTTCCGTTTTTATAAGCACATTGGAGACTTGGATGTTTTAAAGACCTTGTTTGTTCTGTGGTGGAAGGAGGAGCTGGTGTTTGCGCAGTTTTATATCAGATGATTTATTTTTTATTTAAAAAAAAAACAAGACCTGTGATTTAAAAAAAAAAAACACATTGTTAAATTATTATTGTGTGATTAAAGCTCTCTCTCTCTCTCTCTCTCTCTCTCTCTCTCTCTGCTCCGTTTGTATGAAGACACAGTGTTTGTTTTGGATGATTTCTCTACTGACCTCCATTGTGAATCAACTGCAGAGGAATAGAGAGCCATGGCTGCGACTTACAAAGACACCGCCATCCATTCATACCGGAATTATGTATAATATGCCCATGCTGGACGTCCCAGCTGTGACCTGTTAGGACTGGTTTGAGGAAGTGGCGAAACAGTTTTCACGACAGACAAACATATTTGATTTGACGCTCAGATTTAAACTAACTTCTAGCTCATGTTTAAAGGAGTCTAATTAAAAGAAATTATGACACTTGTAAAGAACAGTGAGGAAATAAATTGCTACGGCAGCTGTAAACTGTTAAACAGGGGGCCGTCCATATTTTAGTGTAATTAAGGAATTACAAGAGATCTATAGCATTTTCGACGTAATTACATTTCACTTTGAATTTCAGTAATACAGAGGCACATAATCAACTTTAGCTAAGCTGATTTTTCTGACTGATGCAGATTGAATTGTATCAACTTTGATGCCCTGCTACACAATTAATTATACTTTTCAACTGAATGCATGCGTGGGTGGGGGAAAAGTAGGGGTGGCTTTACGGTGGCTGACTTTTCATCTTTATGATATAATTGTCTCTGGAAATGGATTTACTTTCTTCACCACCTGTTTAATGTTCAAGGCTTCGAGTCCTGACAATTAACAGTAAAAACAAACAACTTTCAAATGAATTATGATAATTCACGATCAAAATAAATCAACGAGTGCAAAGTATGCAAATTAAATGACACTTTAAAGGCTGCATTATACAATGATTGAATTATTAATACATCCAAGATTAGGCATCCATTGATGTCAAATATAATCACAAAATAATCTCCTCTATGGCAAAACACGAAATATCACACCCATTAACATCAGTAAAACAGCATGAAATATTAAGAATAACTCATTTTGTTTTAAAGGTCACAATAGTTTTGCAATATATATATATCACTGTTTATCCATTGTGATATCCAGCTAATTTAAAAATGTGGATATACTGCGCACACAACGTGATCAACATTCTTTGTGTGGACGGCATTTTAATGCTCTGAAATTCGGTCTGCAGTCTGCACGGGCGCAGGAAGCGTTCTAGGTTATAGGAAGCCAATGGATAAGTTGAAGAAAGCCTTTAACTTTGAAGGAATATCCATGTTAAATGTTGCTATAAGAGGTGAGTTTATAAGGCTCCCAGTGTTTGCATCATAACGCTAACGGTTCCCAGACTGCTGCGCTGTATTTCTTTATCACATCTTGACCCTGTGTCTGTCACGTCGGAGTTAAAGCACTTCTCCATGAGCAGTCCTATGAATTATTATATCTACCCAACAAGTCCCATTTTTATCTCCCCCCTCTCCCTTGATAACTTCTTCTTTTCTTCCGTCCTTCAGCACATCACATGCGTTCCCTTTAGGCAGCCATTCCCTTTCATTGTTAACTTGCAGTAATTGTCCCAGGCAGTCGGGCTCAGCACTTTTAGGGAGCTATCTGACGTAGACTGGAGATTCGAGAGAGACTAGAGGCTATGTGCACTTCAGTATGAGTGGGGGGGGGGGTTTAGGGATCCTCTGTGTACCATCACTGATTGTGCCTGCTGGCAAACAAAAAAGCATATTATTTTATATTAACAGCAGTTGTGAGTCAGTGACTGAGGGAAAAAGATAAATAAATACATAGTGTCAGGAACAGTGTTACCTTAAGGCGATGAGGTGGCTTACTTATACTTAGCTGAAAGTCACTCTAAATGATTCACATAATATGTAATAATAGACAGTAGTGCAGTTGTGCTCGCACAAAAACAAAAACCTTTCAAATCACAGAGAGCTTCAAGCAAGACCACCTTGACACTACACACAAAATAATCAGTTGCACATCAAGCAGAACAACAAAGCCTCCATGCGTTCAAACTGACAACGACTATTAAATACATTCAACATTGACAAATCGGCTTGTTTTGTTTTTGATCATTTGCTTTATACAACATTTACTACACAGCGACTCTTATTAGGCTCGGGCTCCAGCTGAAAGTGTTGAATCTATCATCGCACTACTTGTATATTGTGCTGTAGTGTGTATCGGCGTAAGTATTTCATACATTTCACGAGGCTACATCACGTCTTTGGTGAATTTCGTTTACGTGACATTTTGATTCAATTTTTTTTTAATCAGAGCTGCTTCCGGATAACAGTTTTTGTTGTTTTGGAATATTGCCAGCAGATGTTGGACCATCTATGCACATTATTTAACAGCGTGTCGTCACCCGTTGTTTTGTGGACTGCAGTTGTGAAGCCTCAAGTTCAGCACGTTGGCCGTCGCCATCTTGATTTTTTTGCAACCATTGGAACGAAAGTGACCATATTTGGAGTGACGCCATGGTCGAGGCGGTAAACCGCTGTAGCCCCGCCCTAAAGCATACCCTGCTTTCTGGTCTGTTTGGTTCTAAATGGACCATAATTTACTAATTGAACATTGCTGTATTGAAGAAGACTTGATGGCCATTAGAGAGAATGCAGGTTTGAGGCACTTCTGCATTGGCTTTGTTTCTCAGAACCAGAGGTTGCCATATGATCATGCTCTCACGTTAATCATAATCTATACCTACCAAAACCATTATATAATTTAAAGATTTCAGTGTACAACATTTGTCCATTACACTTAGGTGACATGACCGTCGGCTCTAATCCCACTGCCAAATAATATCAGATCTCAAACTGGTGGATTTTCAATTCAATTCAATTCAGTTTATTTTGTATAGCCCAATATCACAAATTACAAATTTTCCCCAGAGGGCTTTACAATCTGTACACATACGACATCCCTGTCAGGAGAGCAACAGAGGAGGATCCCTCTCCCCGGATGGACAGATGCAATAGATGTCATGTGTACAGAATGAACAGCATTTAGATCACAGCAGGTGTAAAATCCGACCAGAGCAAAGTAATGCTGCCGCTGAGTGTGTGTGGAGGCCTTAAAACAGAAGAACCAGGCCAAGCAGCTCGCAAACAACGTGCCAGCACGCAAACAATGTGCCAATCCTCTCTGTTTGCACAACCCTTGTTCGGCATCAGAAATTAACTTCCATCTATTCTTTTATTATTCTTTTGTTAAGGATTTTAGATACAATTTAATTTTGACATTTGAGGTAACTGCTTTGAAATATTAAAGCATGAATATAAACCCCCACAGGACTTTTAACCATGAGACCGGTGTTGTTCTTGACCGTTGACCTTACTAAGTGGTTTTGTTTCATAAACCTAACTGGCCGTGGTTTTTTTAAGCCCAACCAAAAACTAATCTTTAAAAAAATGACACTATCGACATTCAGGATGACAAGATGGATTGTAAATGTGGATTTTGGAGGACAATCTGACAACCTTGGTGTTCCAAAACCCATATGACATAAGCCATGTCCACCACGGAGACCTGGGACGAAGAAAGACGACGCAATCGCACAAGAGGCGCGAAGCTCAAGCCGAGCATTCGCGCAGATGTAAAAGACGAAAAAAAGAAGAAGAAAAACACAGAGGGGAGAGACAAGGACAACCCAAACTCTAGAGAGACGAGAGGAGAGGCTGTCGTCTGCTGGAGGACGAAAGTCCAGATTCAAGACACCGACAGTCAAGCGACAAATCCCAGGACGGCATGTTCAGCACAGAGATGCCTGGGTGATGAGAGAGGACACGGTTGAGATGTGGATGCAGTGGTTTCAAAAGGTTAATCGTATTCCACTTGGAAGGACAAACATGTACGATAAGTACTATAAGGGGCGTCTGAGAGGTAGAGCGGTTTGGTTTGACCCCTTAATTAACCCCTCAAATGCTCTTGCTTCTACACTGCAAACCCATCGCCATCATCATTAGGAGATATATTGTAGAAGATGTGCCTTGTGTTTGATTATGGAGTATAATCAAACACATGAATATAAAAGACAAGACAGGTGGATGTTTTAAACAACCACAGGAGTTTCAACCAGGAGACCAGTATTTTGACCACTGTGCCAACGTGTTGTTGAGTTGTGTTTTCTGACATTTTGTATAGTTTACATACTTAATTTAAGCTCCACGATGTTCTTCCTAAACTTGACCAGGTGTTTTTGTTGCCCAAACGGAAGTTTGGAGGGTCAGTCTTTTTTTATCTGTTCCAAAGGATCGACGCCATCTGTGTTAGATGAACTAAAATCACCTTGTTTTAAAAAAAAAAACTATTCAAATCTTTTAATATTTGAAGCCAGCCCTATACTTCTGTATGTTACAGATAACCAATATGTTGCCGGTTAGTGCATATTGTTACTCTCCATACGCCCTTGGTCCGGGCCAAATCTTTGTCAGAGCAATGCTGGCCAACAAGTCGGTATTTCCAAGTCAAGCTCTGTTAGATGCTTAATCATCTGGTAACAAACCAAGAAGCTGCAAAGCGGCTGTGCCATTATCCAATTGCCGTCTGTGAAGCATGGCTTCCTCGTCCCGTCTCTCCCAACCACCAAACTGTATCTTCTCAAGAGGAGAAAATAAAGGATGAGCTGTTATCATGAGTAGAACAGGAGGAGCGGGTGATGATAATCAAATTGCCCATCTGAGGCGATAACTGCATTTGACGGGGTTCAAGAGAGCGAAAAGTTTGGCAGATGCTGGAGGCTGCCCACTGTCCCACACTTTCTACAGGTCAAATACATTATTAAATTGTAGGGATTCATCTCTTAAAGCATGAACGTCTGCATCGGATAAAAAGGAGGTTTCTGGCTTTACGGTATCCGGTCTGTAGTTCTTGGTGAAACATGACATTTCTAATGGATGTTTTCCCTTAACGGTTCAATCAAATGCCTCTGCTCTTACACATCTATCAACCTTTTGACTCCTCGTATAACAGATGGTCCAATGTTGGCTTCTGTTACTGAGCTGCCTCCTCTTTGCCTCGTAATTATTCAATGTCCTGTCAGCTTCTGGACTCTTGTGTGATTGTGTTTAGCCAATGCAGTGCAGATGCAAGGGTTGTAAGAATGAAATAAAACGGTTATTAAGTCATTCAGATTCAATAGAACCTTGCTCCAGTGTCATTTATGTACACTTTCATTTTGAAATTGTATAATTATTGTTCAACCCTGTATTTTTATTTTATTCTATTAAGCGCACTGTGAAGACGTTTGGTTTAGATCTTTGAGCATAAAATGATACAATTACACTCAGTTCCTATTACTACTACTAATAATAATAATACATATTTTGCCCTTGTTAGAGTGGTTGAGGAGATGGTTAAGGCATTTCAGTGATTGCTGCTTTCTCCTTGTAAGCTTAATGAAGATTTCCCATCCTCTTTAATCCTTCATCCAGGGGTTCACTCTCCCCACTGTCTTATAATTAAGTCAGTATATGAGCCGTAAAGGCAGAACTCTCCTGAAATAAACAGAGAATTCTTCACCATCTGCTCGGCTCCTCTCCTTCTCCGCTGTGGCCTCCCACCATCACAGCTCTGGCCATCCCTGCTAGACTCCCTCCCACGTTCACAAGAGGGAGAACAGTATTCAGTCAGAAGAAAAAAAAATTGTTGTGCAGATTGCACGTCTGAAAAGAAAATTCTTACTTGCTGCATCTGTCATGGCCAACCGTTTTTTTTTGCTTTATTTTTGTTCCATTAATATTCCAACCCTCCGAACACACTTTCTTTCACTCACATCCTTTTCTGTTTCTATCAGCAGCGACGGAGAAAGAGAGCAAAGCTGACAAAATAGTATTTATTTATTAATCATTTTGTTCAGTTCCAACCAGTGAGTACATTCAAATGAAATACAGACAGTGCCAGTGGGACTGGCCTGAGGTGGACTATTTTATTAAAACGTTTGAATATAAAATATCCTCATCACTAGGATCGCAGCAGGTATCAAGGTTTAATAACACTCCTTAATGCTGCGTACACTCCAAAAGCAAAGCAAACTTTTGCGTTGCTTTACTTTAACTATTTGTGATCATTCGCTCTAGAAGCGCAGGGAGCAGGCGTGGCTTATCGCCATAAAAAACGTTAATTTCCGCCGTCCACATTGAAAGAAATAACCACTATTTCTGCTTTGTACGTGTTGTGGAAGTCCAACAAACGTCGAAACATCAAACCCTCGTGTCTGTGTTCATCATATTATTATTATATATTATATTATTCGTAGCCGCACACAGCTTCTCCAGAAACTGCGTCTGGATGACCGCCGCTTCCAGACTTTCAACTTATCCTCCATAGTTTCTGATTCAACAACGGCATGACGTCAGTGATGTCCAGCGGAGCATCTCAACGCTGATTGGCTTTTGAGTTAAAAAAAAATTCAGCTTCCGCGAATGAGGCACATTCTTCTCGTTGCGCTATTCACGCCGCCCGCCAGAAATGCGCGTTGATCTCATCCATACGTGTCTGTGCATTGACTTTGTATGCAAAAAACATCCCCAGTTCTCCCGTTATCAATTCCTCCAGACTCAGGTGTATGTCAGAGTTACACTAAGGTTGAAGTGAGTGCTGCTTCATTTTCTTGAAAGCACAATGTTTTTCACTATTTACCTACTGATAAGGTAATCGGAAGAAAAGTTAATTTTGTTTACTTCAGTCTTTTTAAATTGCACTTTTTGTTTAATTTATTTTGAGTTTGTGGGTAAAAGCTGCTCCTCAAGACACTGACTTGTTTCCATAGTGCAGCGTTGGTTGTCATAGATTCAGTTAGTGAGTCATAAGTTTGATTCTTTTTTTAAACTAATTTTCAGTACTTTTCACTTTTTTTATTTCATGTTTGTACATGAAAGCACTGAGTATTTTTTTTAAAGACTGAAGCTACAGAATTGTTATTTATGTTGTATTACATTGTGTCCTTAAGATGCACTTTGGGTTTTTTAATTGGCAAACTGATATTCTTTACTATCTCAGGTTCAAACTGCATCATGTCATTAAATCAATTTAAAAAGTTGAAAATGTTCCTTGACTTGGGTCGTGGCTTGTCATTCAGGGGTGATGGTGGGTCCCACAGCCAAACCAGTGGAGAACCACTGCCCCAGACCAGTTGAGAACCACTGCCTCATACCAGTTGAGAACCACTGCCCCAGACCAGTTGAGAACCACTGCCCCAGACCAGTTGAGAACCACTGCCCCATACCAGTTGAGAACCACTGCCCCATACCAGTTGAGAACCACTGCCCCAGACCTCATCTGTCACACATTTCCTCAGTTTACAATTATCTGTTGGACCAGAGTTATGTCCTTCTCAGCTGTGACAAAAAAGCTTTAAACAAAGTTATAGAAAGTTGCTTAAATATATTTGTACATTTATATGAATGCATGTACACTATTTTGACACTTGAATAAACAATAATCAAATGAAGAGTCAATTTATTTTAACAATATGCTCGGGAGTCATTGCCACTTTGACGTCGTTGCCACTTTTTTTGGCCCACGGTGAAAATGTGTCTAACCACATTAATTGAGGGACACAAATGAAGTAATTAGTATATATAAACAGTAACATTGTGGGTGACTGGTGGGTCTGATATGCATTCAATAATGTATTTATGAGCCATAATTTGAATGATTCCTCTGATTTCATAAAGTGAGTCAGGTGGATTTACACTGACATCACTTCTATCATTGAGAGCCCTGTTAGGCTGGTCAGCCAGGGAGGGCTACCGGTCCCAGACAAGTCCAGAGTTATTGGTTTTGTATGATTATCATTCATCATAAGCATCCATGTGTCCACTTTTCGTTTGCTGTCCTCAACCACTATTCTAACTGACATCACATCATTCACAACAGCTCCTTCAATATTTTGTTGCCAAACACAGTGGCATAAGTCATATGATTTTTCAAAATGAAAAAATTGAGTTTGCAAGATGGTTCTCAAAAATAGCTACACAGCAAATAGAGACATCAACCTTTTTTTTTTCTTTTCAAATAACCAAATTACTGAGAGCTGTTTTGACTCATCCAAAGCTTAATTTAATCCGTATAGGTCTTGAGTGCAAACAATGTTAATTGGATTAGTCCCATTTTGTGATGCATAAAAGGTTCTGTACATGACATTCAGAACACTAATATAGCAGCACACCACTATCTGCTATACTCTATAAAGATATCGCAGAATAATGGGGTATTGAGCAGGGAATGATGTCGCCCTATCTGTGTCTGTTTCATAATCCCAGAGCAGGTCCGGCCGTGTGTGCATGTTAGTGCACGTGAGTCCCTAATGGCTGCCACTTGACACCGCTCTCATACATCACCAAAGTGGAACGACACCCTCCGGTTTGTCATCTTTTTTTCCTCGTATGGTTAAAAAGCTCTGAAAAAATGTATGTGGAAAGTACTTATGGCAAAATTAACAGTTTGCATGTAAATATATATTTTTAAAAGTAATTGCACGAAAAAGAAAATGCCCCCAGTGTGTAAATACCTTCACTCTTCCGGCCTGAGCAGTATCAACACAAACAACACAGGCAACGAGTACCAGCCAATCCGAGGCAGAGGTGGGCGGGTCCTGCCTTCCCCATTGCAGGGTTCTTAACTCCTCAGTGTTAGCACTGTTAGCGCTATATGATCCTGAATCATAGACATGGGCCGTTTCTCAATATGCGTTCTTGTCCGTACTTGTGTTCTCGTGGACTTGTGAAACGTCATCAGTACTGTTCCAATTCAAAAGTTCGCTTCTCGCAAAGCACGGTAAAAATGTGACTTGATCCGCCCATTTCCCAAAGGATGCATCAGAGGAGACTTGTGCGTACTTTGGACAGCCAATATCCCACAATGCATTTTGCACCAGCGACGGGGAGCAATGGCGGAGGAGAAAATACTCAACTGAAAGTTGACTTTTTCTAAATACTGTTGTTGAGTCACGGAATGTAACTTTAGGATGTTTTCAGGCGAGAAGTTATTAGTTTAAGCATCAAATCTGTGGTCGGTTTGTCGAGATTCAGCCGATAAAAAATATGCGCCGACGGTTTTGGAGATTTGAGCTTTGGCTCGCGGGACCGGTGAGCCTGCAGCGCCGGGCGGTCAGCGCTCAGTGTGGCCGCCGAGAACAGCCTGATGTCGGCAGGACTTTTTTAAATGATCCGCTGGCTCTGGTGTCTCCGTAGCGGTTACACATGAGATATCATTCTGTTTGGAGGATCTAACGAGCACAGTTTATTATTAGTTCACAGGTTAAATCAGTTTAACTGAGGGTTGCAATTACATGTGTAAATATAACTATATATATATATATATAATTTACAGTGAATAATTGGAGTAAACTCATGAGCAAGAACAGCTGACGTGGTGACGTCATCAAGTTCGCTGCTGTTCCAATTGCAGAAAGACCGTCTGACTCCAGAGTCCAAACCTCCAAAAGAACACAAGTCTGTACTCAGCCTACTTTGGATTGAGAAACGGCCATGTCCTGAATGTCATATATAAATCCATTTTGAAAACATGATGACAAATATACATACATGCCTGTTGTTATGACAACACGTAGGTAATGTAACATGTCTTCTGAGCTCTTCGGTGCTGTGGTCAGTGAAGCGACACTGACGTACAATCACTTTGTGTCTGCGGCTCTCAGTGAGGCGTCTCTCGTCAGTGGCGCCCAGGTGAAATATATCAATATCTGTAGGCTGATAACAATTTAAGCCAGTTCGATCTGGCGGCGTCAGGCAGCCAATCCCTCACCTTCATTCATCTGGCTGGCCTTTCGTCTGCTCCTTTCTGACCCGAGCCATTGATTACCCTGCAGCTGGATCCAAACACTGGTGACAACACGCGGCGAGCACGACACAATAATAGAAACTGATGAGGGCTCGCTGGCTGTGCTTCGGCGCCGGGGTTCTCCCGGGCCAGGCTGTCATGTTTTTTATTTTCCGTCATACATCTGAGGTGATGCCTCCGCAGCATCCGCCCCGCTGCTCAGCCCTCGCTTGTATATGTTTTGTCGGAAGCAATAGGTTCATACTTTCTTGGCGTTGAAGCGGCGGATGCGCTTTGGCATATTGTGTGTGTGTGTGTGTGTGTGAGAGAGAATGTAACACTAACAATGACAAAAGCTTTATCTCTCTTTCCGGAGGAATCCAAGGCAAAGGCTCTGTTCTTTGAGGGCTATGTGCCGCAGCTACAAATTTCCTCAAAGCCACTTTTGTAAAATATTGAAAATGGCGCTCTGAGACTTTGACAATAACAGTGTGGAAAATAAAAAAATATATAAAAACCTTGGCTTGTTGTGTCATTATGTCCCCGATGGAAAGACTTTTTCTTTTCCTGAGGGTGTAAACAGTCGAGCCTTGTGGGGAAAAGGTTTGTGGTAAATTCTACAAGGATGGTAAAAACAATTAAATAATTCTACGGTTAATCACCGTATCAGCCTTTTAATAACACATACCTGTACACATCAATTTTCAATTCAATTCAATTCAGTTTATTTTGTATAGTCCAATATCACAAATTACAAATTTGCCTCAGAGGGCAATTGTCAAACAACATTTCATAAACCATTGAACTTTAATTGTGATATTAATAACAAAGTGAGTAAAAGACAACAGCAATTGAATATTCATGTTTTAATGTTTTGACTTTAGTCCAAATTTGTAATTTGCATAAAACCTCTCTTCTCCAAAGCCCAAATCATATTTTGTACATGATGACACAGGGTCTGTTTCAGCTATGAAAGGATTTGCTGAGTAATTGAAGGGATTGATAAGGATTAATGGGGGAAGTCTGAGATCAATATCATTTCCAGCTCATTTCCAGCACAGCAATTATTCCTTAAAGCAAAGCTCTGAATAATTGATCTTAATTGTAAATCGATCTATTTTAAGGAATAGGAATAAAACTTAGTGATGACAGCACATCTCTCGTAATTTTAGGGGTATGGGAAACCCATAATTGCTTTGTTACTCAGTTACAGTCTTGTTTGCTCTAAGTTTATTTATATGAATATTCCTCTACAGTACTCAGCATGTTAAGAAGCTGATGAAAAGGGAAAAATAAGAAAATTATAAATTGTGTACAATATTTTGATTTACAAATGGAGTTCCAGACCTCCTTACCTAACATAATTAAAATAAAATAATAATAATTAGAGTGTTAAGTATATTCTTCAGCTTATGTCAATTTGTTAGTCTATTTAATTTCTGCGGCCACATGTTGACCTGACCCACCAGATGGTTTGTGACTGTGGTTCAGGCAGACTTTAGAAACAATACTTGACAGGCGATTGGATGAACCACCTGTCAATCAAACTCGAGGAAGTCGTTTAGACAAGCGGAAACACATTTCCCATCAAGAGAGCCTCCAGTGCCGTCTTCAGTTCTGATATAATAACTGATGCTGTTGCAGCACCAGCGAACCTATTTCTGGAGCCGCCATTGTTGCCTCTCTATGTCTGCCAGTTGTCAACCTCATGTTTCTATTTGTGATGTCGAACAATTAGATGTATTGTGTTTATTTTCAGGTTGCTTCCTGGTTAATCAGAAGAAGAAAAAAATCACTCTCAGCAAGTAGCCGGTTTGTGGTGGAGTTTTCATAGGTAATCATATTGTTTAATATATTTAATTCTACAGTATTGACTGATCACAATATTAAAAATGAATACCTGCTAAAAATCTGATGACTTTGTAATAATAAAAATGCTAATGCTATCACAAACACTTATTATATGACAATAATTATATATTGCCATTGCTTACCAAGTTGTTTTAGGATGAAAAATAATAAATATAATGTTATGTCATCATATATTTGTGGACGTTATGAAAACCAGCCTTACTGGTTTCATAACAGTAAATCAAAGGTGATGTTGACAATATTGTCAAAATGATTAAATATAGGAATTACTTAGTCAGTGATGTTTTTAAAGGAAACATTGAACAGAGGTTTCATAGCCCAAAAGACTGTGATTATTGATACATGTAATATATTATAAAAGAGTGGTGGTCCACCCCACAGATGAGCAGATATTTTTTTAGCTTCCTCAACAAATATTTCACATTTATGTTTCATGTAAAATGTTAACATTTTTGGGTTTCAGATTTGTATCTTGTCCATTTTCAAGAGAATACTTAAGAAGTAGGGGAGTAACATTCATGCAATTTGTTATAAGTGTACTTTTTCTGTAAACATTTTTATCATAAAGGAAATATCTATTGTTTGACCTGTATGGCCAATTCAAAACAAATGTGTCTTAGTTTGGAACCAAAACATTATTAAAATAGAATTAATACTTTTGCTCTTTTTCTCAATAATAAATCAGTTACCTTTTTAAGTGACATTGAATAAAACATGATGTGGTTGTGAAGCTATGCTATTTTGGTGGCTTTCAAAGTGCACACTGCTGACTATGTTCCTATATTTATAATATCTGCAATCAATGAAGCACAGTTCAATGCAATGATCCTTTTACTTACTTAGCATTCTGTCAAAGAGCTCCAATATGACAGGATTTGATTTACCATTCTGCAGAAAATACTGAATCCAGGGAGTGCTTACAGCTCCCCGTAAATATAGAGCGAGCACTCAAACTGCAATCAAAGGATTCACAAATCATAGAGTTTTTTTTATGCTGTCAATACATGTGTGCAGTGTAGACCACTCGTGGAATTTTAGTTCCACATCTTTCAGACGTGACCCAGCGGAAATGCCCTGAGCTATAATCTGTAGTTTTTCATCTGGAGTTTAGAAAGTGTAGTATATTTTATATCAATACTATATATTGTATTGGGTCATCATCCAAACACACTTAGACACACAACACATATACATTCATGGATGTCAATATATGCATATGTCTGCTTTTTAAAATACACACACACAAAACTAATTTTCAGTACTTTTCACTTTTTTTATTTCATGTTTGTACATGAAAGCACTGAGTATTGTTTTAAAGACTGAAGCTACTGAATTGTTATTTATGTTGTATTACATTGTGTCCTTAAGATGCACTTTGGGGTTTTTAATTGGCAAACTGTGATATTCTTTACTATCTCAGGTTCAAACTGCATCATGTCATTAATTCAATTTAAAAAGTTGAAAATGTGCCTTGATTTGGGTCGCGACTTGTCATTCAGGGGTGATGGTGGGTCCCAAACCAGTGGAGAACCACTGCCCCAGGCCATTGGAGAACCACTGCCCCAGGCCATTGGAGAACCACTGCCCCAGACCAGTTGAAAACCACTGCCCCAGACCAGTGGAGAACCACTGCCCCAGACCAGTTTAGAACTACTAACCCATACCAGTTGAGAACCACTGCCCCAGACCAGTTGAGAACCACTGCCCCATACCAGTTGAGAACCACTGCCCCAGACCTCATCTGTCACACATTTCCTCAGTTTACAATTATTTGTTGGACCAGAGTTATGTCCTTCTCAGCTGTGACAAAAAAGCTTTGAAAAAAGTTATAGAAAGTTGCTTAAATAGAATTTGTACATTTATATGAATGCATGTACACTATTTTGACACTTGAATAAACACACACACAAACACACATGCAATCCTATATTACCAACAGGGGACTCTAAAGCTACACCAACCAAGTGGGGACCTCTGTTTCTGGTCATTTTGTAAAACAACAAATAAAAAAATGTAGGAATCCCAGAATATTGCTGCAAAAGTGTGTTCATACAAACACATACAGACACATTTATAAAGGTGACCTGACTCTTCCCGACAGATCTCAAGTGGCAGCTAGCTTGGCGGTCCACAGCAGATGGAAGCTAAGACTTCCACAAGCTCAGTCTAACTGGGTTTATGGAAGCACCAATGGATCAAAAGCAGAGGTCTGGAGATACATGTCCAAGAGCAGATTACACAAGTCTGGGCCTGAGCTGAGCTTGTCTTACTCAGATTTAAACCAAATGCAAAGCCATAGCACTGGTGTTTATTTCCAGGTATTCAAAAGTGAGTTATTTACTTCTGTGGTCAGAAAGTAAAACTTGGAAAACAATAAGCATAACTTGAGAGAGAATTGTCCAAAAACGTGCCATTCAGCAGCCAATCCTCTAATCCCAGAAACCAGTTCTTCAAAGAGGAAATGAACGCACCGCAGCACACAAGCCTTGTCAGTCAGCGAGTGACAAGGCAGCCTGTAGCTTTTCAAATCAAAGGTTGCAAACAAGACAAAGTATTCAAAAGCACAAGAATGATCTTTGAGTAATGAGGGGAAAACAATGAATTCCCCTGTGTGTACCCTTGAGCTTTGCAGCAATGGAGCGAGGTGGGTTCAGAGCAGACAGGCAGTGTGCTAAATACCTCAGTGACGAGGGGAAAGCTTTGTGCACAGCATGCAGTTCAGAGCTGGTAGTGCTGGCATCTGCATGATGAACATGTACATAAAAGATAAACCACACGTGTTTGTGGGAGTGACTGCACACTCGGCCCGGCTCATCACGCTCATGGAGAGGTACAATGATCAAAGACGACTACAAACACTTGTGGCTAATCCATTTGGACTATCTGAAGGATAAAGGCCATATTCACTTATGCTCATGGTTCAAGACAAACAATGTGTCTTCCTATATGTGTTAAATGGCACATGCAATGTATTTCAGAAAAAAACGTGATGCTTTAAACGGAAGATTTAAAATGCCTCGATAAAAAAACAGATCCAACAAAATAATACAGTTAACCCATTGTTATATGTATTTCCATTGTATGTTTGTAATTGATGCCTCATTTTGCTTCCTGTGTCCTATCACAACTTGGGAAGAGACCCACGGTCTGACAGCCTTCCACATTAAGACAGTTTTTAGTGGGATAGGCAGCCTGCGAGAGACAATTATTGATTGTACACTAAGTTACATTTGTGATTGACTGTGTGTAGACTGTGCTGCACAACCAGTAAAATAGATCTTCCACCCATTGCCCTGCCCCCACGCAATGATTGGACAGATGATTATAATTCATCTCGGCATGGGCGATGGGTCTCCATCTCCAAAAAAGAAAACAGCTCCCTTGTACCTTGTAGTGACAGCATTTTGTGCTTTGGCAGATCTGACCATGTCTTTTGCTGACTCCTCCAACAGGCCAGTAGATGTAGTAGTGTGTGTTAATATAGAGGTTAAATAGATTACTAACTCAGCTGGACACTGTAGTTTGTATCAATTACTCAGATAGGAGTAACTTTGTCATTTGTTGGGCATTATATTCAGCTTCGGTTGTTTAAGTGGAACTGACTCAAAATGAATTACACAGCATGTGTTTGTCGTAATGAAGGGCACCTGGTGTAAAGGTGATGCTCATTGATGTTTTCTTAGGATTTGGAAATCAACGGATGCCAATGGCACAATGCAAAAGGCAAATATTAAGATATATTTGAATGTGCAACCAGGTTGTGCTGAAGAAATGTACTTTAAATCCTCCAATGTCTGGAGACAGACCTAATGAAATTAACTAATTTGCAATAGCATGCACATTTCATCGGGATTACGATTTGTATCATTATTACAAAGAATGCATCTGCTAAGTCGCAAGAGGTTAAGGATGCTAAGGAATGTATCCTCTCAGTGTTCACTGCATATAATTTGTTTTGTGACACTATCTCCTCTCGTAATACAACATTCACACTAAGCAACTCAAGCATAGTTTAAAGTTGTTGCTGTTATGTAAAGCGCACACAGCACTTGGTTGAAAAAGTAAAGTACGACAAAGGACAAACAGTATTCTATTACCATTTAACCAAAACTATGCTGCATCTGTCAAGGGACAGTGACATGATTGTGACTCTAATGCAGATCTGCTGACTGGGAGGATGATCTCAGTTACGTCCAGTCTGGGCCCGGAAGTTGTGGCACCCTTCCCCAGAGTGGTGACATTCAGAGCTGCTGGGAGCTGACAAGGCAAATCTGACTAACGGCTGCTCTGCAGTCAGCTTACCATGCTTTGCCCTAACCCTGCTTTGCCCTAACCCTGCTTTCCAGTGAATACCACAGTGGACTAGCCAGTGAGATACTGCAGCACTCACTCAGAATCAAAGATAGCATTGTGTTCAAGGCTGTGCTCAATATTGTGTTATTTCTGTGTGGCTATGTTGAAAGAATTATTGCTGACTCTTCCCTTGCTAATGTGGCTAACATGGTGGCGAATAAAAAAGATTTATAGGCGGAGATAAAGCCATTGTTTGACAGGCTCCTTCCCAATGGGGGAAAAAAAAGGCCATTCTTTGATACTGTAGCTCGAAAATTGTGACAGTTCTTGCAATGCTGATTGGGATTTAATACCAGGTATGTGGTTCTGTTTTGGATCATTAGGCGGACTAAAGAGCTTATAGGCTAACGGCCAGGTGAGAGGCTTAATCTCTAAGCTTGTTATAGGTTTACCATGAAGAAAGCCTCAACCAAACCGTGCTTGGCACTGTGTTCACGGAGAATGCTGATTTCTCCACCAGTACAAGTATTGGGCAAAATGTTTTGAATCCTAATGGACTGCACAGGCAGATGTACATTATTTGGTGAAGCGTGTTGCTTTTCTTCTCCGTCTGTCTTTTTAGGTGCGTATAGCAACATATGATTTTGGGTCCTTGCTCTCTGGCTTTTGGCATTCGAATAAACCAAACATAAATATCCATATAAAAATAAAAACAAGTGGGCGCCTGTGCTGCGGCACAAAATACTCATATCTAGCTTTAAGGGGTAAGAAAGGTTCTCAGAAGAGAAAAAATAGCCAGGGAAAAATAACCCCAAAAAAAGATGTGTTTCCTCTAATCGGAAAGAATACGTCCTCTGCCACAAGCACAGGCATGTATGAGAAATAAGGTCACAGGTTTGAGGCCAAAAACCACGTCAGTCTTAACGTTAAACAAAGAACTCGTTGCCCCGTGCTGACAGGGTGGATCCGGGTAGTGCTGTTCTGGACGGAGAGCGAGCAGCTTCGCTGTAGACGGAGAGGGTGTCAGGCAGGCAAAGACAGGTCATTTCCCAACCATGTAGGAGGCCAAAGTTGCAGATTCAGCAGTCCTGGATTCAGATGATGATGACAGCTATGGATGCACCCGGTTGGCTCCTCCACAAGGCCATTCCTCCTCATCAGCCTCTCAGAGGGAGGGTTCAGCAGAGTCAGCACAACACAGATAAAAATGTCGCTGTGTGGCCTCCTCGCTGTGCTTCGCTCCTCCATTCGTCTCCACGGAGCGAAAGAGTCACGCATTCACGAGAAAGATGGAGGGCGCAGGAAAAGGAGACGAAGGAAGAGAGAGGCTATCCTTGTGGGACACACTCTCTTTTCTCTTGCAGCCCCTGTTGCTCATAAACATGGAGGAGCACATCTTTGATTCTGTCTCCCGACATAAATTGCATTTCCAATTTTCTTTTACAATATTTTCAACAAAGTCTGGTCACAGCATGTGGCAGTAATGGAATTCAAATGACAGTAAACCTTCTATTTCCACGGTTACATTGGGTATTCAAAGGCCTCGACATGAGCCACGCCTCACTTTGTCAGACGATCGCATTCAACTTACAAAAGCTATTTGGTGATAGCTATTTTGTCTTTTTATGGTTGGGATGTTTTTAAACATTTGATTTAGCCTAGTCATGACTTGGCCATGAAAAGATACCAGTGTGGGGGAAAAGATTAATAGACCTTTTAAGTTTCTCCACATCTTGATTCATGGCTTGGAAAGGGGTGGTTTGTGGTTAATTAACTGGTGAACCACAGCTGTGCCTTTAAGATTATCAAATGCAACATCCAAAAATATTTTTCTCTTTTAGGAGAGTTTTCCTTTTATTTGTCTAATTAATTGAAGTCAGTGGGATGCAGTTGTCTGATATACATGGCTACAAGAAACTTTAATTATTTAACTATATTCGTTTGCCAAATCAGTGTCTGAAGCTACAAAACATCTGTTAAAAAATGACGCTTGTAAGGTAACGTAAGCTACAGTTGTGTCACGTGACATAAAATTGTCAGTAAAAATCACAAAAATGTTGGTCTCTCATCGGACAGTTGTTGAATCCGTTATATATCTTGGAGATGTTCGCGAGACCACCAACGCAATTTGGAAGTTAATTAAATTCACAGGGTTGACTTTATCTTTAAATGAAAGGGAATAAGAGACCCTCAGCCTTGATTTGGTTTGTGATATAAATGAGGAGTTGATTATATCCGAGATTGTCTGTTCTATTTTTTCACTCTTCTTATTACATTAATAGAGGACATTGGAGTTCAGAACAAACATCATCAGCCGCTCCTCTGTGCCCTTTATCCGTCTTTCTTCTCTACTTTTCCTCGTGATCTCCCCTCCATCCTTGTCCTTTTCGGGTCCATCTCTCCTCCCATGGTCTCTTTCCTACCTACCTCCAAGAGCGGCGTCACGAAACATGGCTCCACCAGACAGAGGCGAACAATGTTGGCTCGGTATCGACAGAGCCCGTCGTGGACTCTGGTGACTTAAATCAAAGTGCCTTTTTTACTAAAGGGATTGGTAAAAGATCTGTCACTCACAGAGCGTTTCCATTCCCCCAGTGGTGGTTCTCTTTAGATGAGAACAGCCACACCATTATCTTTTTCACTCCTGACTTATTGACAGGATGCTGGAAGAGGGCTAAATGGAGGTTAGCCAATCACAGCTATTAAGGTCAAGCACATAAATATACACTTCTCTGACATGGTGATAGGCAGCGTGAGGGACAGGCTTTACTCCCTGCTGGATTCACGAAGAGATCAAGGCAACTCGTACACTGACTGCGGTTGTCTCATTGAGGAAACCGTACCCTATTCATGTCAGGAGACAAAGACTAGTAGAGTTTAGGGAGAACAGTTGGCAGCTCACATGTGAGAGTGGAAAAGACCATTTATCAAAGCACATTGGCCAAGCATTCCACACAGGTCGGTGGTGAGCCAGGTTCACAGCAGGGTGTCCGACTGAACATCGCACTCGACGCCTCCGAGTGTAGCAGCGGCAATGTGATTGGATTTTGCTTCTACCATTTTCTGAATTGGTTCCAATCCTAGTCAGTATCCGCATGATATTACTTCATACTGCATACATCCAGGTTTCCGCGCATTAGATCTGTACAACAACAAAGAGTGGTTTGTGCTCAAATTAAGACAAGCACGCTCTCATACCAAAATTAGGTTAGTTTGCCAAACGGCGCATTTAAGCATCTTAAAAATGAGTCAATCCAAATGAAAATATGTGCAGTATATGCATTGCTGTTTTGGTATTGCTAGGTCAAACCGGATCGCATGATAAGCAAGAGATTATTTTACCATTCCACATGTCATGGAACATATTTTAGTCTTTCACAATGTTCACCACTAGGCCTCTAAATGACACACTCAATAGAAACATTTTGGGGGCGGTCTCTAAAATCACAAGACAATTATTTGTCACATGCAATTGTCACTGAAATGTGTTTACTAATTTCCAGCAGTTTTTCATTATTCAAACTGCAAAAAAAATCCAGAAATAAATGAGTAAGGGTAGCGTGCGCGAGGCGAGTAAGCCGTGTGTATTCCTTAGCAGGGCGTAGTTGTTGCGCTGTTGCGTTATGTGAGTATATGTTGCGTATCGAGTGTGTGTAGGACTTTGGCACTAAAATAGACTGAAGTATGCAGTGGGGGTTTAGGCAACAAACAAAAAGGTAACGGCCGCAGTACAACCAGACCTCAGTTAGGTTTAGAAAACACATCATGGTTGAGCTTGGAATAACTACTTGAACCAAGTAAAATACCTACATGCACAACATGTTTTGAAGTTTGTTTGTTTGACCCTTCCATGTCTCCCACTCTCCCAGCATGAGCCGTCTCTCTGGCATTTTTTACTAGGTCGCTAGTAGAGAGGGTATCGCAGTCACACGTTTGTGTTCACATTGCAGTCAGTACAGACGGCATGCACGCAAGTAAGAAGCAAGAAAAGGCTTTCTTATAGCACGCAAAATGACTTAGACATTGTCGTGTCATTAATATGCCAATTGTGTGGGCTGCTTGTAAAGAGTGCACTGTCTGTCAAAGAGTCTACCAGTGGGCAGGTTAGCTTTTAGACAAAGAGGCTTTAAAGTTGAGGCTCCTAATGATGTTTTCTCATTTCAGCATCTGTATCTGGCTTTGTTTCAAGTCCAACTGAAATGAACTTACACTAGCTTTTGCCTGCTATAGCATGCATAGCTGCTCTCAACATGCCTTGTCCTGTGTTCTTCTTTGAGAATCCCCCACAGCCCCCCAGAAACCAAAAAGGGGCATAGTTTATATCATCAACACTTTGAACGACAACCACATTATCTTTCTAGTTTCCTTCTGATCTCCCTTACAAAACATGAACATACAGCTCTCACAGCAACCTAGCGCGTTGAACTAGCCACCAAACCAACAGGGAGAAGTGAACCGCTAACGGCTTTCCAAATGACTAAAATTGGCGTACACGGCCGCCGTAATTCCAACTTTGTAAAAGTAGGCGGTTCCTGATAGATTGAGGATCTGACACACAATCGCACTTCCTCCTTTACCTCTCAGACACTCAGTCATTATTCTCATGACCGTAGGATTTTGGCTGACAAAATAATTGACCATAAGCTTGGTAGCTTTTGGTCCCATTGCATGGCCCTCCTCGGCAGAAGGACCTTGCTCATGTAATTGCAAACATAGCTCTTTTTAAGAGGCCGGCAGTGTGCTTTTGTCTGGTGAGGACCGTTTCCATAGACAAATGCAGGGAGACACCATTGTCACACAGAACAAATAGAGGCAAATTACCTTCTCTCATAAGCAGATGGTCCATTTTTTTAGTGAATCTCTGTCACTGATAAATGTTACATTGCAGGCAGATGGCGCCAGACAAAGTTCTATCAAGCAGAAAATGAAACAAGGTATTTCACATCGCTGCTACAAACAGATGTTTTGCTCCGTTGTCACCAGCAATGACCTCCTCAGACACATTATCATTAGATGGCAGCTATTCTGACTGTGGCTGCCGTCTTGAATTAGTGACGGCCTGGCGTGCGCGAGGCCTTCCTGTCTCCCTGTCATCTCCATGGAGACGGAGGAAGTGGATCTCGCCCACAGCTTGTGCCCACATTTCACATCGACTCAGCTTCACGCCACACCATTCCTGTAGGCTGCCGCAGAGCACGATTCTGCCCATGAAGCCAAGCAGACTTAATAAACATGATCAACTTTCCCCCATCCCTCTCCATTTAGGGTTTTAAAAGTCTTCAGAAGGTCTAAGTACAACAGCGGGGGCAGCAGCTTGGCTGAATGCGACATTGCAAATTGAGGTGTAAGTGCAAGCAAGCATATTCAAAGTTTCAGAGTATTGCACCAAACATCTCTGAAGCGGCTACCTGGCATCGTGCAAACTCTTCCAGGTTAAAGGAGACTGTAAAGATGATTTGTGTCAGCTCTCACCGTGACCACTGTCCGGCACGGTTGGCAGAAACCAATGAGGTAATGGATGGAGCATATAGCTCAATATAAGTTGAATGCGCTTTGATTGGAAAGGGATGGGGAGGGGGGAGAAAGTACTCTACGGCAAATTAGAGAAGAGACGGTGTTAGAAGATTATTCCCAAGGGTTAAAAAAACATAACTGCACGTTTATTCATGGCATACAGCACATGACAAAATGAGAAAACGGCACATCAAATGGTAACGTAACGCTAGTAAAAATGTGTTCATTTAACTTTGCTGATGAAAGCAAGAACACTCTAAGAATAATCGTTTTGTCACACATGAAAACTCTGAGGCTGACTTCTTTCCGTTGCACTTATTTAGATTCACTTCCTTAACACTTCCTCGCATAAAACAAGAAGTTAAAAAAAAAAGAAGAAAGTAAGCGAAGCATTACTCGAAGGTAATATGACAAGCCGCGTATGGCAATGAGGAGAACAAACATAAAAAGGATTATCGTTTTGACAAGGGCTGTTCGATGCAAATCAAAGGAACTGGAGATTGATGGAGCGATGAAGGCAGTCAAGCTGTATTTATGTATTTATCATGACATTTAGCTTCCCTCAGTTTCAAAGGGCTTTCTCTACTGTCACTCTCAAGGAACTTCTGCTCATTTCCAAAAGAGAGTTTACCCTGTTTGACATTTTAAGTCAGTTCGACGAGAACTCCAGGTGGGAGAATTAAAAAAAAGGTTTAATAAGGGTCTAAGTAGATGAAATATGAACTGATCAGGAATGGAGAGTTTAGTGCCGTGCCACAGTGGTTGTATTTATTCATTATTTTGGAAAAGAAGTGTCATTACAAATACAATACAAATGTTGTATTGTGTGAATGCTATAAATATATAGTAAATGACTCGGATGGGATGAGTGTAGTGAAAACAAGCAAACCACAAATAATTCTACCTTTTTTGTGGCTGTCGTGCTTCTGTCACTCCAAGGTTCATGAAAATAAGTATTTCACATTGGGTTCCACGCGGAAAACAAAAACAGCACTCAACAAATAGAGGACTTGTTTGTTGGACACACCCATCCACCCCAACCTCTTCTCTACATGGACTTTACGCAGATGTTGATGGAACGTACCCGTCGTAAGACAACAGAAAGGTACTCCTGGAGAAAATATTTCAAAAACGTTTCGTTGCACAGGAAAGTCATTTTTTAGGAGACCAAGTTGGCTTCTGAGGAAGTTTTAATTATAGGAATATCATACCCCAAACCTATGTTTTATAAGCCAAACATTCACTGTGTGTGGGCTTACAAGGTGACGGAAATCTTTGTAACTGGTCGCTACAAAGATTTCCACACACAAAAATGTTCCTCAAATAAAAAACACAATATATCTTTTAGTTCAGAAAGACATGAATAATGCCTGTCCTTCCTTATGAAACATTTGTGAAGTATTTTAAACCCAACATTGTTTGCAATTTGTATTCACGCAACTTAAAGCTGCCAAAAGGTGGTTCAAAGAAGTCATAATCATACAAAATGCTTTACTTGCAATGGAGTACATGTCATGATATTCCTGCCTATTGCCATAAGTAGCTTCACTAAATGTTACTGTATTGGAAACGTCAGCTACCGTTATCCTGTGCAGGATGAAACTGATATTACTAACTCACTATAACTAAATTAAAAGTTTGCAGGCCTGTGTATCATCATGCCTCCACTCATGCACGCGTGTCCTCGTGACAAAAGAAACACCTGAGCATAGAAATGGACAACAAGTGGATTCATTAGATTCACAGGAATTAGAAAAAAACATCCAATGAATCAGTCGGCACGACTCCATCGCTCAGCACTGCTATTGTTTTGGAACTCTGCAGGGAATTAAATATAACCATGCCGTTTAATCATGTTATAATAATTGTAAATGTCATTCGAAATATTAAGTCAGATTTCGGTTTTCGGTGCTACATAATTGATTTGTCTCCCGAGGGACAATAAACACAAAATCATCTTCTCCGTACACAAAATGACCTTGTTGATAAATATTACCCCGTAACACCTGTCATGGTACGACAGGTGCGTGCAACCCGAGATTCGTGAAAGGCTCTGACATCCCTTTGTATGCAATTATTCACTGTCACACCACATCCTATCTTAGTTGTCATCTTTTTTTTTTTCTTCTTCTCTTTTTGCCATCCCCGCGTGTCATCTTATCTTCCTGAGCCCCTGTGAACCGTTTCCTCAGCCCAGATTTACGGGCGCAGCGGGGAGCGGATATCTCAAACTTGCCTTGTTAAACACAAAATAGAAGGCAGGCCACGGAAAAGGCTCTGCGCCGGAGCCGCTGAGTTTGTTCAGCAAATACCATCAGTGAGAAGTCCCGTGTTTGTGGAGAGGAGACGCTGACAGTGAGTGAAGACGGGAGGGAAAGGAGAAGGTGGGAACAAGGCACATGGATGCTCTCTCTCTCTCTCTCTCTCTATAGAGAGGCATATTCTGGTCCGATGCCTCGATCAATCGGGTTTAGGTTTAACAGGAGAACGTTGTGGTTCAGGTTAAAGCTTTGGTTATACTCCCAAACTCATGGACATCTATGGACAGTTCTATTCAATTTTTCAATTCAGTTTATTTTGTATAGCCCAATATCACAAATTACAAATTTGCCTCAGAGGGCTTTACAATCTGTACACATACGACATCCCTGTCCCAGGACCTCACATCGGATCAGGAAAAACTCCCCAAAAATAACCTTTCACAGGGAAAAAAGTGAAGAAACCTTCAAGAAAGCAACAGAGGAGGATCCCTCTCCCCGGATGGACAGATGCAATAGATGTCATGTGTACAGAATGAACAGCGTTACAGAGTTACATAAACACATTTAAATGAATTGTTCTGTCTACTTGGAGGCGTCGCTCCACACAACACAATCGTGACGTTAATACTTGTTGACTAATCAGCACGGTCCCAAAAAGTTTGGAAGTACGAGTCCACGCCGAGTCTAGACAGGCTTTAAAAAAAAAAAAAGCTCCTTCGTCCTGGTTACAGTAACAAACATAAAGGTTAAAGGTTACGGGAAGATCGTGGCCATGCTTTAAAAAGCGTCTGGTAGCAGTTTGTCACTTTGGGGGAGGGGGGGGGGGCTCAAATGACTGAGGGCTGTCGTTCTTCCAGACACGATTGTTGAAAATACCAATGTGTCATTTTTGAAAAGTCAACTCATGTCTTTCACAACTAGAAAGACGAACATTTGCACTCCGGCGGGACATCAGACGGGGAGCCCGATTGAAGGCACCGGATGTTTTTTTGGTAGGAGGATTACATGATTGGCAAATCGGGCCCGGAGAAACTTTTGCCGGGGCGTTAAAACTCTTTTTAGTGTTTGTGCCTTTTGTGTGCCTTTTTAAAACCACGATAGAGAAATGCAAAGTCGGGGTCATAAACCTCCAGACTGTAGCTGCGTATTGCTTCTCCAGTTTTATAAGTTGTGAGTTTCAACATGTGCAGCATAACTGCATTACTCTTCAGATGGTTAGGTAAATACGACATTAATTAATGTACATTTCCATAAGTTAACATTGATTCCATTTTTGAGTCTAGCATCAGATAGCAGAGTCCCTAACATGAAATAATCATATGTCAATAAACTGGCTTCATTGGTTAGAATCAATATTGCATTGTTGTGTTCCTCGGGTCGTAACGTAATGTTTTTTTTCCCACTGGAGGTCATGCGTTCACTTTCTGGAAGAAGTTGTATCTTGCTGTGATTTTTCTACAAATGTTTTTTTATTATTAAACTTTTAACACGCAGCGCTTTTCTTTTCTTTTACATTTTATCTCGCTGTCTACCCGATCTGACCATCGCTCACAGAAACGGGGCAGATGTCAAGGGCGAGCCGTCCCACTCTGTCTCTCTCTGTGCGTGTGGGCACATACACATGTACATACATACGTGGACCAGACAGGAGCACGGCCATTTTCCGTAGGGGATAGCTACTGAGAGGAGATAGCAGTGAAGCATGATGAGTGGGAGGTGCATGATACTGAAGTGCCACATCTATTCTTCTGGCTCTGCGTGACATCGGTCCCAAAGGCAAAGTCTTGATACTGGATGTCTCTGAGTCACGGGGGGCAACGGGGCCAGAGCGCGATGAGATCTCTGCTTCCTCACTCTCTCACAAACACACATATGTGTGCCCCCCCCCCCTCCCAACAGTGGACTATGCTACTATGAAAATACTAAATAGGATAGAAAATGTACTTCCTAAGTAGTTTTCACAGAATATATTTGTGCAAATGTGTGTCCCAATTAATCTTTTAGGAAATTGCCAACAGGGATGCCAGAGAAGCATTGCAGTTGACAATATTATGATTTAAAATACCCATAAAGTCCAACAAGTATCAATGTGGAATGAATTAAGCATTGGATGTGTGCCTTTCCCTTTATGCACACGCTCAGTTCCATAATATCAATGCTGCAGCATTAGTCAGCCTTCAAATATGTTACACCATCTCTATTCACCAATAAGTGTAAATCTTTATGACATATAGCTTTAATGAAAAAATTAAACACATAGATACACATATATTAGCAGGTTGTGAGGACAATTAAGTTTAGAAAACAGTGATTATAATATTCACAAAGAGATTTACCTTAGTTGAATTTCAGTCACTAACTGGTAAAATGATCAAATCATTACGGCGCCATGTCTTCTATGAAAACTGATTTTGTCTTAACCTTTTTATATTATGTTTTGACTTTAAATCTAGTTTATACGTAGGCAATATTTTAATTAACTATATGTAAACATTTGCAGCTTACTAAAATAAACTGGAATAAATGTGATGAGTTTTTGCACTGACTTGGGTAATGAACCAAACCTGTGTTCGAGGGCGGGACTTAGCGAAGGGTCACTGAGTTAACCCCATGTAAGATATTAATATACATGCACAGTGTCTGCCAAGCTTCACTTAATTGCCCTTTTAAAACAAGTCAATTGAAATGTGTTAAAGGACTAAAGCCCATAATTACATGCACTAATGTGTCTTGATTTATTGTTCATTCCAATAGACATGCATAGATTTGCATTGGATTGTTTGAAACACACACATATACTCAGTCGATCCAGAAAACACCCTTAGCACCCTAGTATTTCAGGGAAAGACGCATACAGTTTAAATAAACCCATTTTATAAGAACAAATTTCCATTTAAATTATGTCAATAAACTTTAAACAACCATAATGTATTGTCAAATCTGCCAATAAAAGAAATGTATGAGAAAAAGATGTAGACAGAATACAAATAGGCTGCATATTATTCATCCTGAAAGTCACAAACTCTTATTTTCAAATCCAACTGTCAATTTCATTTCTGTATCAATGGCCTAATTTAACATTTTATTTGCATCGCTGCATCTTATAATCAAAATCCAAAGTAATAATCCCTATCCATTTTTTATTAACTTTTTTAATGAACATATCAACAAGTGAAGTTCGGATATCTTCCAGTTTGGTTTCTGTGCTCTCCGAAAAACTCATTCAGAAAGTTAATAACGGGTAACGAAACAAAAGCAAAACGCTTGTATGTTTACCATCATGCTCCACGACCAGGATGTACCTTTTGTGATGAATGATCGTGATTTCCAAGGTGCCCATTGTATGAAATTCAACCAGTGATTGATTTCGCCTTTGCACAAGGGGAATGACAGTGGGAAGATTATTGGCTTGTTTTTCTTCTCTGGTAATTGTCATGTTGTAAATGGAGGTATCGATTGACGCTCTATGCTGTTTGTCCTTAGCTCAGTTTATTATCTGACTAGAAAACAGGAAGGGAAACTTGCTCAAGTTTTACCTCATAGCATGGGGGACTGTGATCAATGGCTCCAACATGCTGTTTGCTCAGGGATGTTTGCCACACGTTCGTGATTTGATTTGAATTACACTCCACTCTATTGATTCACTCTTTCTAATACATATTTCGCAAAAGTTGTCCACAAAACAAAGTGCTTTTCCATCCTGTTCTGTCATCAATCAATCAGATAGGTCTGATTGTTGAAGTTTGTGGGCTCATCAATACTTGTAGGTATTTGTATACACTCAATGTAGCTCAAGCAAAAGTTCAGTCAGGAAGACACTCTTTACACTCTGGTTCATCATTCATAAGTCTCTTAGTTTTGCAGCGATTACTCCATCAGCTGATTGGGGGCGGCCACGATGAATAAACCAATCGGAGGCGGGACCGATGTGACCCTCCCCAGGCTCCTCCAATCAGCGTTACAGAAACTCTTCTTCTACACCACCACCAGTGTCTGGACTCCATGGGGGGATTCTGCCTTCGCAGATATCAGCGTCACTACCCCTTGCTTATCGTATTTAAGAATGGAGTCCAATCGCCAAAGACTTTGCACTATTTCTATATGCAATTGTAATAAATTATTGTTAAACTCTAAATACCAGTCTCTCCTGATTGAAATAATGTTTACAGGTCAACGAAGAGGTAGACGCACGGACGGTAGGAAAAGGGTGCATCGCGAGTTTCATTGGTATTGACAGACGGATGGAGCAGCAGCTTGAACAGCTGACAGGATCACATCGAGGTTGCAAGGGGGTCGACGTGGCGGATGTGCATCCTGAGTGGAATGTGAACTCACTGAAAAAGCCTTGGAAAAGAAAGAAGAGTTCAGTCGCTACGCTTAAGTGATTCCTCCGCTCACTGAACTTCAAATCCAGGTTTAAAGAAGACAATCTGTTCACTATTGATTTGCTGTCGCAGTAACCATTGCTTTATTGTTTGTTTGATTTTAATTGAAATTTGAATTCAACTTTGCTTATAAATTTTAAAAAAACGTTTCGATTTAATACATTTTCTGATAAAAATATAATGCAATGTTGTGTTCAGGGAGAACAAAACAGTGTAAAATGGTTCAACCAGACTGACTGAATGGGCAGGAAGAGGCAAAGATCCCTGTGAGCAACAGCTGAATAGGAATAGAAAAAAATCGCCCTTCATTGATAAAAGAAACTGGAAGCTGAACGTCAAAATGTGTGCAGATTTAAATATGAACAGGTTCTGTTTCAGTGCCAAGTGCAAAACAATCCCTCGAAACAAGCTGGCATATAAAACCGGTGTGTTGCTATTGCAAAGCTATTCTTAAAATGTCACAATATAAATAGAAGGTTAATGGATAGTTAGCACAACTGGAATTGGTGTCACAGCAAATTGGCTGAACATACCATAAAAAACCTGTTTAAACCTGTTCAAACCCACCACTGAGTAGAGGGCCCAAAGAAAAATGTCAAATCTAAATATTAAGATCACAAATGCACTAAGGCCTTTCTGAAGTGAAAAAAACAATTAAAAATCAAACGGCATTTTGGGGAAGACGGTTGCAACGGTATTCTCACCTGGCATGTCACAGCGTCTATTCTGCTGTTTCTTTTTCGTCTCTATTAAAATTATAATTATTGATGGAGGGAAGAAAGACATCAATATAACAGGTGACAGGTGATAAGCATATATGCTAATTATATGCAAGTCTGTTCGTGGGAGCTATTCATGTTAATTTCTGGATATAAATGTTTTTGATTATTTGCATTGCTTTAGTAAATCCAGCAGGATAGCCTCTACTAACATTTCATATTCGCACAAACCTCCCGGAAATGCAAAATGCAGTGAGCATACCTTGCCAGCACTGTGCAAAAGCCTTAATGAATCTGACTTTTTTAATGTGCCATCCGTTTCTTTTGTGAGTTATGTTCTTCCATAACTAATTTGTATAAGCAAAACCATTTTGGAGGGAACACTACTTACATTGATTACATGTCAACCACATGTTTTTCAGCTGTTTCAAATAAAGACAATTCTTTTGAAGCATTCAGCGGGCCATCAATAACTCCATGACAAGATTAATAACTGAGCCCAGCAGACAACTGACCACCATGGGTTCCATAAATCCCTAGTCCATTGCATGTCTCGTAGTAATATGATTAAGAGTGCAATCCGGCTGAGCATCCCTTTAACTGCTAATCTCACACTAATTCCTCCAAAAAGAAAATCTCCATTGAACACCGCAAACAATATAATCTGCATGGAATTACATATCTTTCAAAACTTAGCGAATATGAATGAGTAGTATATGAACATTATTTGTAGCCATTTGGCTTCTCTTTGTGCCCAGTCGTACACATTTATTCGGTCCCATCCTGATTCATTGTGTCCTACATGTCCTCAGCCAGCTCTCTTCATGTAGCATGACCTTTGCCCTCTTCTTTGTTGCCTATACTCTTTACTGTCCGTTTCATCTGTTGCATTTCCTTTTCATCCATGTGACCTATATCGATCTAGAACATAGCCCCATACCATAGTATGACTGGTAATGGAATGTATGGGCTTCCTCTTCACTTCATAGTGCGACCCCCCCCCCCCCCCCCCCCCCTCCCACAGATTTCCCCTCCAAATGAAATATCACTTTTACACTTCAGAGATGTCTTCTATCAAAGACAACTAATTTTTTTTGCAAACCCTTTAATACTCACATATTTAGCGGCCCATAAAGGTTATCCATACTGGAAATGGTGGAATAGTGGGTTGGATAATATAATTGTTATTTACAAAATGGACCTTGATATGGATTAGCTGGCCACATTATCTAAGCTTGAAGCAGAGTTTATGTAAGCCTTCAGAGCGTGTTAATATAGTTACATAAGACACAGTAATAAAGGTAAGTGCTTAGTTTCTACCGGCAACCGTGTTCTTGCACTTGAACTGAAAGACGCGCATTAAAAAAATGAATATCTCAAATACACATCAGATGCCAACTCCAACAGGTGTCAAACAACATGTGAGTAAGGTGTCCAGAAAGCAATCTGCTTGTATGATTGTTGTTTTTTTTTTGTTTTTTTTACCGTACAGAGAAAGATTGATTTATGGGACAAGGTATAACAAAACAATGCCATGTGTCGATCTTTTGTAAAGATCATGTTTACGGCTCTGTCTCTACGGACAGAAATACTTTATTTGCCAATAAACTGAAAAAAGGCTCTCCTTTATATATATATATATATATATATATATATATATATATATATATATATATATATATATATATATTTTTTTTTCTTTTTTTCTAAAGACTACTTTATTATCAACATTTACATTTTACAACTGAATAGAGATGGTATAACATATTTGAATGCTGTCTTATTAAGGAACTGAGAGTTTTCATCAAGTAATAACATTTACAACCATATATTGTCTCGTGAAATGCTTCTTCAGCATATCCGTTTACTCATATAGAAAAGGGCATTGACATATTCCTTCACATGTGGAATTTAGTGTTGTACATTGTGCTCTTTAACCGAGAAGATCCCCAGTTGTGTTGTTCAGAATGGCAGATAGCCCCTCTTCCCCCATTTAAATGGTGTGGAGTGATGTTCACACGTACTAGTGCAGACAAAAAGACTACATCTGTGTGTTGTTATGTGACACACTTTGACAAAAGAAGCCATAGTGTTTGATCAGTTTTTGCGGTTGTAACGATTGTATGCAGAGGGAAATACTTAATATATAATTATTTGCCAGAGAACTGTTAGGTTGTAGTGGATTTTATATGTATTTGCACATGTAGATAAAAGAAGTTTATGTTTTAAATTAATACATAAAGAAAGATATGATAATTAATTTGGGATATTATGAGGAATATTCTGGAGGAATGTATTATGAAACATAAGAGAGGATCACTGTTTTATTATTCTGTTTTAATGACAAATGTAATGATTAACTGTATGATGCATGAGAATGAATGAATGTTTTATTGTTTAGACAATAGTTAAAATGGATGCCGATTGAAACCTAATGTGTTGCTTTTATTCAGAAGGCAGGATAATAGGGTTTTATTGTGAAGGGGAACTTCCTGTCCTTGACCGGAAGAGTGAGCTTTGACCTCGCCTGTTTACTAATTGGCGTAGCGAGTAGAACTGCGGCATCCTTTGAACTGACCAATGGAACTAACCTTTAGGTGTGAATTCATTTGCATGACCATACTAATAGCCGAGCATTTGTTCTGGGGACATGGTTCTACTGGTCTGGAGACTCGAGACAGCCCCGGTCTGTGGCTCCCTGGGAGCTGCACTCCGTCTGTGGAGAGTTCCTCCTTTCTGGCCCCACGATCGTGAACGCTACATGAGTATTATCTTTGCCATTAAATATTGTTAAACTTTAACTCGAATCCTGAATTTCCTGCGGCCACGGGACCCGGAGCTTTGACTACGAATCTTACAGAACCTACAGTGAATTGTTTACTTGCCTGCAGAAATAAGGCAAAGATGCGTTATCCATAAAAAATAAACGTGTGAATAAATTAAAAAATCTAGAATTAGAATACCAGTTCCTATTTAACATTTTATATAATTAAAGACGGGATGAAGTGAACGTTGTTGCTAATACTGCAGTCCTTGATTGTAGTGAATGCAGCCAAGTTCTGATTTACAGGTAAAACACCACATATTAAAAATATTGAAAACATTACAGTGAAATGATAAATCTTTTGAAAGAAACACAGAAGGTCTTTGTGGTAAACAGTCATTATGTGAAAGGATTGGATCAGAAAATTCAACTGCAGTACATGGAAATCCACTCTTTTCATAAGCAGACATCACTCAAGGATGCAATCCACTATTGGCAATTTTTGCAATTCTTGTGTGTGTGTGTGACTTATCATGCTTCAGTAAAGCAAGAGAAAAGATGCACTGGGGAACTCATTTGTTGAATCAGTGATATCTGCAAGGTTCTGCTCTCCTTAAGAATGGAGTGTACTGATGCAGGCCTCAAAATGTCCTCGGTGGTTTATGATTACATTCTCTTCCCAAATTAAATTTGAGTCATAAACTGATGTAGGTTTTGTCGAGTTGTAATAGTTGTATCTTGACTTGCACATGTATATAAAGAATGTCTATGTTTAAATTACAATACATAAGAAGGATATGCTCATCAATAAGGGATATTATGAAGGATATTATGAGGAAACGTATTGGGAAAACATAGAAGAAAGTCACTGTTTGTTTATTGTAACTGTAAGATGATTCAGGTATGAATGGAATGTATTGATCATAAAGGATAGTCACAATGGAGGCTGCACGTGGAGAGATCGTAAACCTCTGTTCCCAGGAGGAACTATGTGTTGGTCCACAGGAAGTAGAGAAGCTACCAGAAGTAGGGGAACTATTTCTGAGTAGGACTGTTTACCTGAGGGAGGACTCGCCCTTGTGACGCGATTAGCCATTAGCATGTTGTGTTATTGACGGTTATTTGCATGTTACCAGAAACTAACCAATGGAGAGGCCATAAGCCCAGCGGCTGAGAGTAGTTAACCCACGTGAACCTTTGTTCAGGCCGATCTGGTTCTTCCACTTGAATACCATGGACAGAACCTACTAGCAGAGAGATTGCTTTTAGCCTGTGGACCCGCAAACACGTGGCGCCCTCGTACGAGAACCATGTATGCTGTTCATCATCTTTGTTATTAAATACTTTTATTATAAATCATTGGATTCTGGACTTTCCTCCCGATCGAGTCCCCCGAGGTTAACTGAACTTAACAGTTTCTAGATAATAATAAAGCGACTGAACTTGAAATTCCCAGAGGACACTGAGTTTGCTTTGAACCAACATGTTAAGCATAATGATTCCTCCAATGAGTAAAATGGGCATTGATCTTAAACTTTTACCCATTCAGTTGCCGGTAAAGACATATAGACTCATATACTCTAAAGTCAGATACTTTAACTTTGTAATCAGGGCCCGGGTGTTTAAAGCAATTTTAAATAATCTAACTATCTGTGGGAGTTTCTGCTCTGTTGGATTTATTCAGTTCATTTGGAGGCTGTGCAAATACGCAATCCAGTGACGCAACACCCTTTCAAGAAATGAGATTTAGCTTTGGTACCTTTTTCTTCAGTCTTATTGTATATTTCACTAATGCACAGCGGAGAGTAATGGGCCCTTTCTCCCCGGTCCTGGCGGGATCTTTATCGCTGCAGCTACAGTGTGAAACTATCCGCTCTCTCACAGAGGAAGAAAGGTGCACTCATTTGTTTCGGACTGTATTCTTGGTGGCGCTTTACATTTTTTCATTCAAGTAAAAATTAATATTGACTCCCCCGGACATTAACGTGTTCTTAAATCTATCTTTGTGGTACATGAGGTACATGAAAATGTCTGTGTCTATTATAGCGGCTGTTGTTGTTGGTCAGAAGTCCAGACGTTGGACAAATATGAAAAACTTTTTTTACAGGCAACAAATTAAGAAAAAAATTCAACCAAATTTGCTAAATAACTTATTTTTTTCCCTTCATAATCCAGAATAGAAAATTAGTGTTTATTTTCTCTTTTTTCACAAGTCACTCAGGAATGGGTGTTCACTCTCCATGCACGCTCATATAGTACTTTCGGTAAATACACTTAGCACTAACACACTAGTTCTCTCTTCATGCTAAAGTCACACTCAAATTTGCAGTTCAACACATGGTCCATCACAGCTGCATTTAACTGATAAGGCACTTAAGGAACGGACCTGATGGCAGCACCGAGACCAAAGACCAGTAAAATAGATTGACTGTATAAATCCCATGTGGAGCTTTCCATATCTTAATAGACCAGCGAGAGGGCAATGATTTACAACACAACAAGCCATGGTGGTAGGTTGGTGCTTTATGTGTGTGTGTGTGTGTGTGTGTGTGTTTGGCAAGCTCAGGATTTTCCTGTGCAGGACGTCACATTACTTTCCCAGAGTTAAGAAATACGGCTCCTGCGCCGCACATCTGCTCAGAGAGCCACAGAGGGACCCGGTGAGGAACCCAAATGAAGCTCTCTGCTCAGCCACCGCGCTCTCCCCACTCACACGGTTCCATCTTTCAACCAAACTGTTCACTGTTTGTACCCTCTAATCCACACGCGACACTGAAGGCAAATCCCAACGAGACTCTACTGTTGCTGGGTCGGCTGGATGCGATGGGAAAACGCTTGAAACGGACATGAATGGGAATTCTACCCACTCTGCCAACCATTTGAACCTTTTCAACTCGTTTTGATCATTACACATTTATTCCTAATCTCTAGGCCCATTGGGTCGATGAAGAGAGCTCAAAGCTATGACTGGGATCATAACTGCAGTGACGGGTTGATGCATGTTCCCCAGAGGATGAATACTACTGACCTGTGTGGTCCCGTGCCTTTTACTCTCGCACTTACAGCAGATCAAATCTTTACCATTGAGTGAACTATCTCAACTACTACTTGATGAATTGGTAAAAGAAAAAGCACAAAAAGAAGAATTACACTGGATTAATTCCAATGCCTTTCGTTAATTCTAGGACCTTTTATCTAGGTTTGCGGTTTTGAATGAAATGTCTTCAACACTCTTAAATGAATTGTGGTTCAGAGAGATTAATGTTCTCCTCGGAATTAATTCTGGCGAACATGGTGAACGTTACACCTACTTGACATGAGCTTGTGAGCAGTGTCATTGTAAATCCATGCAAAATGGTCTTGTCACCTCTTTGACTACATCGTATGCAAAGTGAAGGAGGCGTGGGTTTGCATATATCATCTTCATATTGACTTTGTGATAGAGGAACTAAAAGCAATCATATTTGAACTATATTTTTGATTTCATCATCACACCGAAAAGCTGGGGAATAGCAATTTCCATCAGCTGTCGGTATGAGGACGGATAACCCTCTGCGGGCCAAGGGTCTACATTTCCGGGGGTTCCAACGAGAGACGACGCACTGGAGTTGGAGTTGATTGACGACCGTATTGTTTTACAAGTGGCCAGTTTACAAGCTCCTTTTAAACCAATAATAAGCTTAAGCATCGTAAGACGATGAAGTTTCCATTTCAGCCAATGCATCTAGACTGTTTACCTGCATGCAACCTGCTCGGAAGGCATCGGTCAATACCTCTCAAAATAAAATTGCTTCCGATGCTAAAGATTCTACATATTCTACCTACATGAATGCAGAATGTGTTCAGAGGGATTACCAAGGCGCTAACCTGTGGGAGCCAGATAGAAGAAGAAAAAGAAGAAGCTTCATATCACTCTTTTTTACTGTTACCCAAGAGAATCTGTCCTGATTTGCTGAGACCTTTGATCTGGGATTACACAGGGACCGCTGAGGAGAGAACGAAGCGTTGGGCTTGGGAGAGCTCGTGGGGCAGCTGGAGGTTGTCCGGGCCTCTGAAGTCAATGCTGCTGCGGAATCCACTGGAAAGATTACCAAAAAAGTGGTAGGAATATTGAGAAAACTGCTTTGGACTGGAAGTGAGTCATCAGTCAGTATTGGATTGCGTGGAATATTTAAGTACTTGCCACAAAACAATTGCGTGTGTTACATGAATGGATCTGAAACCACATCATGCTATTTGTAGTTTAATTAGAACGTTTTTAGTCTGTGTTTTAATTCAGCGATTAGTCTAATCGTGTATCTTAAATGAGTATTTAATTTGTAATGAGAGAGAGGAGAAAAAAAAAGGCCATAAGCCATGCTCTCCCAAATAAATGTGTCCTGTTTTCCAGTTCCATTAAAAGGTTTCTGGTTTCATTGAAACAGATGTAGCACCCATTCTCACACAGCCCCGGGCTTGACAGCTCAATGTTAACTCTAGGAAGATGTCACCTCCCCTCAAACCAAAGGCGTTTTACAAAAACTGAAGAAGAAAAAAAGGAAAATGCACAATATGTGTGTCACAGTGCTCGCCTCGGGTCTTTAGACTGAGAGGTGAGATACCTGCTGGGATCCCCTTACATCACCGCACTCACCTGAGCTCAGTGAGCTGAATATTCACGAGGAAATATCCTTTTTAAAATGCAAATAAAGACAACTGCACTCTCCATATCATTCCCATTTTCTTTTCTTCCCCCCATCAGCCTGAAATTAACTTACAGCTGATTTCCTTTTTTTTCTTTTACCTAAATGTTTTCTTTCCTCTTCCTTTCCCACTCTTTCCCCATCAAAAAGCTTTGAATCAATTTCATGCCCTACAAATGCTGTTTACCCTCTTGGGTGTGAAACATCTGCTGCTAGCTCCCACTGGCTTCTTGAGCTTTCCCCCCTCTCTCTCTTTCTCTCTCTCTCTCTCCATCGCTCCGACTGTTTTTCAAAGAGTTTATGAAGAAGCTTGTCACAGTTCAGGCCCGGCGTGGAAATGGTCGATTGCTCATAATGTGCCTTCGAGAATGAGCGCGTGCTGCGCATTTCATTTCCTGTATCCATTGATGAGGGACACTGCTACAGTCGATTGTTAGTTCAACCTACTGTATATTTTGTGCCGCAATCGTTTCTTTGTATCCAGCGCGCGTCTATTATGAGCCTCAATGTTCTTGCCAAAAACTTATCTCTGAAGTCCAAAGAGGAAAAGTCCTTTATGGAACCCTTTTGGAATTGTAGTTGCATTCATGAACACCCTGTAAATACCATAAGAATCCCTCTCCCATGTCTTGCTGTCAGCCTGCTTCTTATCACTCACAGTAAATCACAGTGATAAAAAAAGCCTGGTGCAGATTTCAATGCAGTTCTAACAACTGAAAAACATATTCATATCAATTCAATCTTAGGAGATGTGCACATCTGTAATGATGCTTTCAATGTCAATTAGCCTATACTAATACCGTATACAGAGGACATGTTGTACCTTTTTAATAATAAATAGCATCTGCAAAGTGATTTTAGGCTTATTTCGTCTGTTTCTATTGAAGGAAAACTCTGGGCAGCTTGGTCTCCTACAAGGGCACTCATACTTATATGAGCCGAAACCATCATCTTTTGCTAAATAAAATCAAGTAGTCATGCTTCCTAAACCTAGCTAATTAGTTATTTTTTCAATCCAGGGATGGAATTATTATTTTTTTTTTCGATGTAATTTTTTAGTGGACAGGGTTGTTTGAAAGGTGAACGTTTTCAATTCACTTTTACAGTTGTATCCAACAGTCTGACTGGGAAAGGCCATTCTTTATTTTATTTCTATGGCCTCATCTGGAGATCACCGGGGTTTTCAAACCAACAAGAAAAATATAATAAAGACAGCATCCACCCCCTTTTTAAAGCGTCACTGAACATGCAACTTTAATCTCAAACGATGTATTTGTATGAAATGCTCACATAAGTCTACTGAGATCCCTGCTGTGGTGTGAATTGCAGACGATAACGCAGTAGATTATGGTCAGACTAAAGGCGTTAATGTATGCTAACATTCTGAAGTAGGTATTACAAAATTGACACATTTATCCAATTAAAATGTCACTGAAAAGCAAAACTCTAAACCTTTTGAGTGGGACATAAATCCTTTCACACGTCGACCGAAATTGTGGATTAAATCTTTTTCCCTTTTGAATTTTCTTCATGGAAGTAGTTCACTCTTTGGTGTTATTGATATCAAATGCTTCATTACGGAATGCTTACGGTGCTCTGCGCCGCCAGCGTCGGTGCTGTTGCTACATCTAAGGTGGGCTGTTTCCGTTAACCCTTACCTGCGCCCTAAACGGGTCACCACTCTGGGGAGGTGATTATTCTCTAGCCTGGTTAATGGTCCTTACTGACAGCACTTAATGAAAATTAATGACCAGCTTTGGGGATGGCGCGCACACAAATAGGGCAGCAGCTGCATTTTCCTCGAAGATCGCAAATTCGCAAAAGCAGCCGCGGTATGAATTTAGATGGATGGAAACACAGACGCGTGCAGATAGATGGGGGGCACTCGGAGTTTACGAAGTTCTATCAATGTGTTTGCAGTCCGTGCCAACGTGTCCCTACGGCGAATTAAAGATCAGAAGTGAATCAAACTGCGCCGCGGTAATACTACAAATTTACTTGATGAAATGAACTCCAGGATGTATTTCTGTCTAATAATAACTGATTTCAGATCGTGGCCAAGCCTCTGATGAACTACCTTGGCAGTATTCTGGCTCCATCGTCTACTCATCGGCTGGCCCAGCCGCATGCGATGAGAAAGCAATACCCGCTGGAAGAGATCAGCCTCAGCCCTAAGCCTGTGAGAATCCTATTAATGAGTATTAATGGATGTCTTGGAATGCCGTGATCCCCGCAACATGGATCGGATCTACAGCCTCTTAACCTGACCGCGGTCTCAAAGATTAGGACTTAGTCGATTCGCAGGTGGATACATTTTACTGACTGCCTTTGAGACTTCATCACGTTGGTCGTGCACAGACTTTTACCGATTGTTATGGCCGTGGACAGCGCGACGGGAGAAAGGTGTTCATACACAGGATTGTTTTGTTTCCCTTAAAGATGAAGTCTCTCCATTTCATTGTCATTGAGATTATTTTGTACACATATACAAATATATGGGAATATTTGCAATATGCCACGAGTGAATCCAAGTGTCAGTGCAGAACGTGTGAATTCATGTTGCTACAGAATTTGGATGGCTGCCTATGAGCAGCGATCCGTAATGTTTCATTCAGATTGTCGGCAGTATTCAGGTCATATCGTGGATCTCATTTCAAGTAGAAGGCTTTGACTTCGCTGATCTCAATGCTCTACCTGTGGAAATAACCAAACCGTGTAAAGCCATGGGATTCTGTACTTATTCACAAATATATATATACACATCTTGGTTGTGTCCTTTTTCAGAATATGCAGAAATCCTTGTTTTGAATGACCCCGTGTTACACAGTGCTTATTCACATTGTTACCTGTGTATCTATATACCGATATAATTATTACAATTATTCTCAAACAAACCAAAAAGACTCAAAACTAAGTAATTGCATGTCATTTTGGACCATCATTTTTACTAATAATGACAAAACTTCTTCTAGTTAAATAATTATTTTATTAATTACAGAAACCAAAGCCTTCCTCTCAAATGTAATTAGTCTGGAAATGTTTGCTGAAAAAAGCAGATTGAGATAACCTTTAAACTATATTTTGTTATTTGCTCAGACAAAAAAAGTACGATGAAAAGTTCACTAATTATTTAGCAAAACAACAGAAACATTCTATCGATAAGCTATAAGCACTTACTGACCTTTCTCCGATCACTGTGCCGGGAATGAGTAATCGTGTAAATAATTCCGTTATGTTAGAATGAAGACAATTACATGTTTTTTTGGCTCATTATATTATTCAAGCGCAAGTACAAACAATGGTTTATTGTTCCTTCCTTGGGTGAAAGTTATTTTCATGTCTGATAAATGTCTCCCCACTGCAACAGTACTGTTTGCTTTCTCATACACTTAACTATTAAATCAATAACTAACTAACTAACTAACTAACAAACAAACAAACACAAAGCTGTGTCAATTGTTGTCAGACGCCATGTCTATCATTACTTGGTTTTCCATTTGACATTCTCCATAACGCTGGATCATAACAAAGAACACATCCAGTGCAAATGCACACTCGTTCTGCTTTTGTTTCTCTTTTCACTCGGGATTGATTTTTCTGTTGTGCATTTAAAACCCTGCATAAGTGGTTTAACAGATTTACCTGACATACTTATTAATATTATTATTATTATTATTATTATTATTAATAAGCATTCCCTAAAGTTCTTCTGTTTCGCAGAGTCAGAGGAGCCTTGGTGAATGTGCACAATTGGTGACTATTTGGCGTCACATTCAGATACAGTAGGTGCGAGCATATGGACTGTATAGACATATATGCTGTACAGACAAAGCATAGCTGTACGTGTGATGTAAATGTGAGCATCACAATGTATTTATGTATATATGTATATTGTGTTCACGCCTGTCCGCCTGTAGAATTACATTGTTTTTTTTCTTCTGAGATCACAGATATTTCTTTGTGTCTGGGTTTGTTGTGCCGTTCCACAGAGGCCCAGCCAAGATATTAGCAGTCAATACTCGCATGAGGCATCTGAAACCATTGCAATTTATAGCCCTTGTTTTTGCTGATGCAGCCCGGCTGTCAAAATCATCAGCGTGTGCACACACCAACGCCGGTCCTTCTGCGAGGCACGGAAACGCATAGCGAGCAGTCGCACCGCACACCCCCCGAGAACGAGAGGAGGGGAGAATGGAGTGCCCTCCCTCCGTGTCTGTTTCTCACTGCCCTGCCTTTCTCTTTTTTTTTCCTCGGGCTGTTTATCTTCCCCCTTGCCTCTGCACACCCCTCAATACTTCACGGCATTCAAAGATTATCTTGTTTTTCCTCCACTTCCACGGCGGCAAACCCAGTCAAGCTGGGATTTGTGTGGAAAGCTGTCAGTCAAAAAACCTCTCAGCCGTGTTTTTTGCAAATATTCTATAGCATTAGGGGGAAAGAGCCGAGGTCACTACACGCAACGCTGCACGGCGGGCGAGAAAGCGTGCAGGGAAATCAAATATTTTTCCCCCAGAAAAATACAATGACATTGTTATATTCAAACCGTGGCGCCAATATAGTGGAGAGCTGCATCTTGCGGTAGCAGTTATTATCCATGTGGACCTATTACTTTGTCGTGACTGGCATTTTTCTTTTTTGATGAACTTAGTTTTCTCCTGCTGTGTCCCAATGTGCACTATAATCACCAGCACGCTGTGTGTTCTTTTAGCAACCATCATTCTATTCCCAGTTGTCCACACTAGATATGCCAAAGAAAACAAAAAGAGATAGATACAATTGGATTGTGAGATTTTAAAGCGATGAAGGACTGATGAACCCGACATAGTGGTTCCTGCGGTGGCCTGATCCAGCACACCTGTTTGTATCAAGCTACGCTGTCAATACCGCACGGTGATTTGATCTCTGCCTCCGGGCCCTGTGATAATTACCCCGCGAGAGCATCAATGAGGATTTATCGGTCTTCGCTCCGCAGTGCACAAAAGAGCCTGCTTTTAATCTTTGCGGGGTTGAGAGCCTTCGACTTGTTAGCGACGTTTGAAAAGCCCCAACGTTTCTCTATCCTTGACGGATCATTAGTGGAATTTAGCGTGAACGGGGGGGGGGGGGGGGGGGGGGGGCGAGACGGTGCTGTGTGGATGAAATAAATATATTAAAAAATGTGAACAGTGCTCATGACAAATGAGCCACGTGTGACCCTGAGACAAGGACAAGGACGCCCATTCAGGATTGAGGTAAACAGTTCTCTAATGCTGAGTGGACATTAGTGGAAATTTGAAAATGATTTTCATTATATGTGCCTCGTGTGAATTTTCCTGATGTCTTTCCCCGTGTTTGTGCGTGTGTGTGTGCGTGTGTGTGTGTGTGTATGTGTCCTACCTTTAGGGACACATTGGAAACCAAAGACTAGTTCATTGGGGACGGCTTATCCAATTGGGGAAGCCGTGTCCTCAGTGGCAAAAATCAGTTTTTTGATTAAGAGTTAAGGTTTTGCAAGAGGTGGTTAGGGTTAGGCTAAGTCTCCCCAAAATGAATGTTTTATCCTTAAAAGTGATTTAAATACACATGCCTGTGTGTGTGTGTGTGTGTGTGTGTGTGTGTGTGTGTTCATTTCTGTCAATGGCCACAATCAGGGACAACGTATTTTGACAGAAGTCCACATATCATGAACAGCTTTTTGAAAAGACTATAAAACTGACACGGTATCACCAAACTGATTTAATTATGTTTTTAATTGTATTTTCTAAATCATACACTGAAATCATTGTAATCTGCTGTGTTGTTATCCAAATGCTCTGATTGACAAGTGCATTCTTAATACATACTTACCTCAAAGCAATTTGAATCAGCAATTGTGTATTAAGTATAGATCACGACTGTTTCCGCGCAATAATCTTTGCTTCTGCAACCCTGTTTTGGTTTTACGGCCATACGACTTTGTCCGTTTCCGGGCTGTTTGGAACAAAGTAACTCTGATAAGGCAACACCGCTCAGCACCAAACGGCAGGCCAAGTCACTGACTTATGAAGTGACTTCACATCGTGGGCATTTAGTTGCTAAAGAGACAAATATTTTCTTCAAGAGTTGGTGGAGACCAAAACAGGGCTAAAAGAAAGCAATTATTGGACATTTTACCAGACATACACGCAACTCAAAATGAATGATAACGTTGCTCCAATTTAGCTGAGTCTAAAAACAAGCAACCATTTGCTCCACGTTGTCAATAACACTGTAATTGTAATGAGTGAATGTCGTGTTCACAGCTTGATTGTCACTGGCCCCCGAGGCTCAACAAATCAGACATTGCGATTTAGGGTCAAAGTTAGGTTTACGCATTGGGTAAAGGTTAAAGTAGCCTTCGCTTCATTGAGTGTAAGTAAATAAAGTGTGCTCTCAAGTAGGCTGAACTGTGATCTGTCAGTGTGTTCATATATCATCCAAATCTAGGCCACAGAAGCCAGAATGCTGTGCCCTTGGCCTAAGCGTGTGAACGCCGAGGTCTGAGGAAGGTGACTCCCACAGTGTGTAATTAAACAGCAAACGGCTTCACTAAACATGGACGCTGCCCTACTGAGCGCCTTCTCGCTCTGGCATCTGTGCCCAACACCAGACCGGCTTCCTTCGCTCGTTTTTCACGGCACTCCTCACTCTGTCAAAGGAGCCGACCGGCAAGAACCAGGGGGGAATGAAGTCGCACCATATTGTCAGCCTGACAGGTCATAAGTCATGAACTGCATAAAACACAAAAGAAAAGTTTCTTTCACCCGAGGTAACATATCTCACAGAGCCTCATTATACTGGGGCTCCCACAACACTGAGGTGGCAGTTATTATATAACCGCAAAGAGCACACTTTGAAGATGGGGGTTTATATTCTTAAGGAAAAGTGAAATGTCAAAGACAAAAACACTGAGAGAGGGAGAGGCATTCACTCAGTTCCATCCTTTACAGTAAAATACCCAAGCCAAATGCCAACTTATGGCAGATATTGAGAAATCTGGAAAGATTTGCACACATTTCATATTTCCTTACACCACTATTTTAAGTGGGAATAGTGTTTTGGTTCCTATATTTGAGGCACTGCAGAGTAACTCTTTTTTGTTTCCTCATATTCTGCCTGCTGGAGCTGATCCTGTTGTCAGCTTGTATAACAGCAATTTCATGAGCACTTGGTGTTTATTAAACACTATGATGTATGAATGGATTGATAAATGAAGAGATAGACAGACATACAAACAGATATATATATATATATATATATATATATATATATATATATGCAGGAAAACAGCATGTGAGTACTTATTTTGGTTCCTATATTGGAGGTCCTGCAGTGTAACTGTTTTAGATTTTCTACATTTGTGCGCGTTCGAGTGGTACATACTATTATTAGATTGCATTAAAGCCATTTTTATAAGCACTTGGAGGTTTTTTTAAACACAAAGATGGAAAGATGGGTGGATGGATGGATGGAGAGATAGTTGGATGAATGGATGGATAGATATATAGTTAGTTAGATGGATGGATGGACGAATGGATAGATAGATTGAGAGATGCGTTATTTTTGGGGAGTTTTTCCTAATCCGATGTGAGGTCCTGGGACAGGGATGTCGTATGTGTACAGATTGTAAAGCCCTCTGAGGCAAATTTGTGATATTGGGCTATACAAAATAAACTGAATTGAATTGAAAATACACGCACAAACAGATAGATGAATGGATGGATTGAGAGATAGATGGCCGGGTGGATGGATGGACGGACGAAAAGATGGATGGATCGAGAAATAGATGTTTGGAAAGATGGATAGGTGGATAGATGGATGCAGGAGAAAGAAAAGCATGTCAGTAAATGTTGGTAAGCACCCTTGTTCAGGTGCTTTCCGTTTGATGGCAAGACAATATCGAAGCCATTAATACAAACTGACATACAGAATTCTGCATCCATCGATAGTTAAGGAACCTATTGCAGGGATCTTCTGTGCAGCCGATTGGAAGTGCAAGCACACGGTGCACACTTGAATGAAACAAACCAAAAAATGTGCCATATTGCGCAAGTTTCTAATCAAATACTCTCTCGCCGAGCCACAAGTAATGAAACCTTATATTTGTGTGGGTTTCAAAATGATTCTGTGCATTGGTGTTTAACCACGGTCACCCGTATGAAATAGCCCGAGACCATCTGCGATTTATGATTCGCTCCCGGCCTCTGGCAAGCCAGGCTGAATAATTTACATTGTGCTGAAGCCTACGTGCCCAGAATGTCTAATGCCAAAAATAGGAGGAACGAGGGGCTGCGAGTGGGACGAGGGGCCGGAGTCTGACGAGCTGCTACTCCTGTTGGAATGTGACACAAGGTGGGTGGGGAGGGGAGGGAGGGGGGTGGGGAAAGGAAGCGGGTAGCATGCTGAGTAATTGGCCAAACATGCTGAGTCACATGGAAGTGCTCTTCCGAGCCTTTGCTAATCTGTGCGCCTCCGATTTGTGTCACCATGACACCATAAACACCACGTGCAGGCATCTCTTTGCCCCGAAGAAGAGCTGCTGTGTGATCCACAAGTCAACAATAAATTAGGTGGAAGAAGTGACGAGTTGGATTTGGTTTCTTGTTACTCAAATGTCAAATACTGTTAATTTGGCTCGGACGGAAGTCACATCTTCATGTTCATATACGCTGTCAAATAATAACAAGGATGGAAAGACATATCTGGAGGAAATCTATGCAGGTGTGAACTTTTGTGTGTGTCTGTTTGCAAACTCGTCCGTTTCCCTGCCCCCCACCCCCAAACCCCCCCACCCCGCGCCTTCTGGCTATATAATAACCTTGGATGGCTCTGATTCTCTCACAGGTGAATGCACTTTAACAAAAGGTGGAGCCCCGCAGCTCACAGCCCCTCCCAAAGCCCGCCCCCACCCCTCCCAAAAAAAACCCCCCTGCAAGATGGGGAGGAAAAAAACAAAAAAAACGGCCCCCGTTTTGTTCACGGATACAGCGTGTGTGTGCATTTAGCGAAGGTCACAAGTAAAAGAGCCATTAACATTGCCGGAATTATAGAAAATAATGAGATACGATATGATAATAGCCCGATGATATTGCCTCGGCAGAAACCAAATACTTAATTTTTTTGTCACTAACCGCATTAAGTGTGTCCTTGAGGATGCGTTTCTTGTGTCTTTGAACACAAAAGTAAGCAGGCGAACAGCGATTGCGTTCGCTGATAATCTTCAACTTGTGCCAATCAGCCGGCCTAATCACATCGGGGATTTAATGAAAGTGGAGGACCACAGGCAGCACAAAGTTAAACTGAAGCAGATAAGAAACTCCAGTGGCCTGTAATTGGACCTCATTGATCTGCTGGGTTCATGGATCCTTATCATTTTACATTATGTAAATTATTCCGTCTCGCAAAAAGAGCATCAACAGAGTGTGTCTCTACTTTTGACCCCACATGGTGGTAAAATAAAAAAAGGTCCTCCGTATGGGGGTAATAGCGGCAATCAAATACATATTGTAACACTGTTTATGTCTCTATTTGATATTGCCAACATGTGATCACATCAGCCATGGAAGTTCACCATTTCTGATATTTCTATGAATAAAGATGCAACTCGGGTGATGTGAGTACACATGACATCTATTGCTTCTGTCCATCCGGGGAGAGGGATCCTCCTCTGTTGCTCTCCTGAAGGTTGCTTCCCCTTTTTTCCCCCGGCGAAAGTTTTTTTTCTTCTATTTTTCAGGGGGAGTTTTTCCTGATCCGATGTGAGGTCCCGGGACAGGGATGTCGTATGTGTACAGATTGTAAAGCCCTCAGAGGCAAATTGGTAATGTGTCATATTGGGGCGATACAAAATAAACTGAATTTAAATTGAATTGAATTGAATGCGAGCGCCCTCGATGGACTGGCGGCCTGTCCAGGGTGTCCCCTGCCTTCGCCCTATGTCAGCTGGGATAGGCTCCAGCGCCCCCGCGACCCTAATGAGGATAAGCGGTATTGAAAATGGATGGATGGATGAATGCGAGCGTTCTTTTGTCCCGCGTGTAATAAAATAAAAGCAACTATAAAGGATTCCCATTTGAATTTCCCCCTGAACCAAACTGGCCGAGCCATGTTCCACCCATGTGAGCTTATGTCCACAGAGACCCCGTGGGCAGCGGCCAGATGGCGAGGCCCTGCCACACACAGATGCCCACCTCTTATCTCGGACATCTTTGCCAAGACCAAACACATGAAGCGGTTGAAGGGAGAAACACCGAGGGAAGAAAGGCACACTCTTACGCAACAGAGAGAGTGTGTCTAATCAGCGGGAAAGAGTACATCTTCAGTGTTGTCGTGTCTGGCACAAACACACGAGGCTAGCAATTACCGCGTGTTTCAGGAATGTGTGATCCTGTTAAAGCACATAGACAATTTTAAAATAATTCCAAACTACAAATAATTGTAGGTTTTTTGAAATTCTACTCAAAGTGGGGCACCGAATTAACTTCGTAGATGTATGAATGCATTTTTTTTTTTAAAGTGCTTTTAGCTTTTAGCTATTCATTACAAATGATGTCCATTTTCATCGTTTTTATTTTTGCCTGGTTTTGAATGCATGTCCAAGGCGTCAGTTTTGTGAGGATAGGAAAAGAAAAGCGAAGAAGGCTTGTGAACAACACAGTCCCTTGAATCCATTATTGCATTCATACCTCCCTCGTGAAATAAATGTGCGGAAGAAATATGAATAAGAAGTCTGAGCTAATAGAGAGAATTCAAAAGAGCAACGGATTAAGTATACACTGGTGTTTTAACAGCAATCTAATAAGTTCTCCTGTGGGTGAAGAACAACGCGGACAATGTGCTAATTACCGCTGATTTATGCAAAAAAAACTTCACAAAGACAATTTATTGTGTTTTTTTCTACATATTATCTAGACCCTATAGTAAGGGTTTCTTTGAATTCCTGGCAATGTGTATATAAGTGTGGACATTTTTTATTATTATTATAGAACAACACATTATTCATTAAATATAATATAATAAACTCCAAACCGTATCACGGACACTTTGTGAAAGACTCAAAAAGTGTCCGCATTTTTCACGTTGCTTGAAAAAGCAAAAACACTGTGTTAGTTTGTGAAACCTGTTTGGGCTTCAAATAACATACATACAGTTTTAGGCCACAAAAACACAACCATAAAAACAGTGTGTCAAACACTGGGCTCGTGGTTGAAGGTCCTGTGTTTATTGGACCAATCCACCTCCCCTACCTACACCCTGCCATTATTATTTGTGTTGAATTAAACACTGCATCACTAGCTCTGACTGTTGCTTAGTCACCTGCATGCATTGGTGTTGTGTGTCCACCATGAAAAAAGATCCTAATTGACTTTCCTATTGGATTATTTTCAAACAATTCCTGGCTTACCAGTGAATATTGTTACAACGAAGAACACATTTCACATTTCGCTCCAGTTACTGCTGTCGCTCCAGTAGCTGAGTGTCCAGGTCCAGTCTCTCCACTGGATTTAGAGAGACAACCATCCATTTAATGTATCGTGTAATACACCCTACTCTTATTCCTGTAATGCTGTTACTAAATAATGTGTTACAACACAGTCAACAGAACAATATAAATATTAAATTCAGTTTATTTTGTATAGCCCAATATCACAAATTACAAATTTGCCTCAGAGGGCTTTACAAACTGTACACGTACAACATCCCTGTCTCCCATCGGATCAGGAAAAACTCCCCAAAAAACATATATAATTTGGTTTTAACCCGAGCATGTTTCCAGAGTCTACTGATATACTGATATATTGATGATGAACCAGGTTATCCCTGAAATGAGAGACGAAACACCCGATTCTAAAACGCAGCACAGTGATTGTGGAGATTGGTTTTGCCGCGATGTGAAGCGTGGGACGTGGGCTAAAACATACAATCATACACGCTGGTCCAGTCTTTTCACACAATGCCGTAATCCTCTCCCCCCCCCCCCCATCCTTTGATGTATGCAAATAGAGCGCTTGATCCTGTTTGTATAACATGTTCCAAGCGCTTTACCATACGTCTGCTTTCTAAACCCCAAACACCTCGGCCCCAACCCGAGCTGCAGTGTGTGGAACACAACCCTCCAGATTGGAACCCAGCTTGAGGTAAAGGTTAATGGAAGCGACCTGCAAAACAGAGATTTACAACTATCGCATCTGCTGCGGCAACCTTGGCCTCGCAATATTCTAAAAACACCTTTCTTTATGACCCCAAAGGGGACGAGGAAAAAAGTTTTTTATTTTTCGTATGGGCGCAGCGGCGTCGGCTGTATAAACTGTCCCTGGATATTTGCTCGATGATTCACATTCATAGGTGAACTCGAGAAAACTCTGTGTCAGGTTGAAAATTGCCTTGAGGCAGGTTAAGATGATTCTGCCAGGCTTAAGATCAGAGGAAATGGAAGAAAGAAAAGAACACTAGAGAGAGAACAAGTCCCAGTCTAATGTGAACACGGGAAGGACAGAGCGGAGCCGTCTCTCACTCTGGAGAACGCCTGGAAATATCTTCTGTTGTCACAACCACTTCGACAGAACGCATGCACCAGTGAGGGCCGTACATCTACCCATACAGGTGAGCCTCTGAACCATCCGCACCCTGTTCCTCTATCTTGTCATCTTGTGTATTTTTTTTTCTTATCCAACATATATCTTTATTATTCTTTTTGGTTTTTATATTAAATATGCCATTTTCATCCATGAGAAACAGTGCTTTGTCAGTGACAGCATGCAGGATGGATGGGCCCATACGCAGACCTCTATTTGGTTCCTAGCACTATTACTTATGAGTTTATGAATTGCTTCCAGGCAATGAAGAAGATTGCCTGTCTTTTCAGTCACTGTGTGCTATACTTGTGTCTCTGAGAGAGCTCAAGGAGAAGTGCTGTTGGAATCACTTACGGGCCTCAACATTTACCACCTGGAAAGATTGTTCAACATGCAAACGTTGCCGGGCAACAAACGCAGATCCCACCAGGGAAGAGTGCCTCGGCAAGTATCGGCTTCAAAAAGGGGCAACGTGCGAGATTTGGTTCAGAAGTTTAGTTGAAAGGATTAAAAAAAAGATGTTATCAAAAGAAAATGTGATGAAGGAACAGTTTGTGCAGGAGATGTAAACGTGTCGTGCTTGTGTGATTTATCTCAAAGTGGCAGGAATTAGAAAATGACTTAAAGATGTGGATGCTGGAGGAGTAGAGCATCCGGCAACAGCTCGCTGAAAGTCGGACGACCAAAAACTCCAGCGGTGTTTCTCCCAGGAGGCCGTTGTTCTTGCCCCGTGTGAAACGAGAAGTCTGTACTTCTGTAAAGATCCTGTTTCTGTACAAATACTAAAACCTAACTAAGTAGAGTTTTCTTCACAACACTACTTGCTTAGGTTTAGGAGAAACTAGACAAAAGAAATAGGTTTAGACAAGCTAACTAAGTTGTTTCCTGTAAAGACGGAGGTTCATTTTTGACACGTGATGCTGGATCGTATGGACCGAGTAGAGGAGGTTAAATACTGCCCTCCCTATTTCTTCAAAGCAGATGGCTTTACATGTTGCATATTTAAAACTATGTATTGTCCTCATGAAAGTGACCGGCTGCAAGTGGGCTGAATAATGTCAAAACAAAAAAAGAGAAGAACATTTTACGTGCGAGCAAAGCGTAAGAGAATTGTCGGTTTAAAACCTCTAAATTCTTCTTCTGCCCCCCCCGTGCAAATGTTGAATACGACCTACCTGACAGACACTTAAAACCAACAAGCAGAGGCAATTCATTGGTGGAGTAAAAAAAAAAAAAGAGAAAAAAAAAAAGAGAAGAAGGTGAGGGTAAACTACACAGTTATATTTCTTCAGGATAGAAATCACTGCTGTGGGCTGGCGCTGTCTCTGTCTCCATAACTTCACAGGGTATTAATTGTTTCAGCGCCGTCAGCAGAATGGCCTCTGCTTGTTGAACCACATCCAGGAGTAAAGTCATCAGCCAAATTGCACGGGAGCCCGATACTGAGGCTGAGCCACGGGAGGAAGACGCCGGATCTGAAGACGATGTCAGGGGAATCGTCCGGCTGCCTTTTTTTTAGGAGGGGTGCTGAAAACCAGGTAGCCGAGCAGATGGGTGTGCGGGACTAGTCGGTATGATGGGAATTTGCCAATGCATTAGGACAGCATCACTGTAAAAAAAAAAAACGACTTGCAAGAGCTGATAGGTGTCATTGGCATTCATGCGACATTTCCCACCGACGCTGATCTAAAATGCTGATTAGTATGCGTGGATATAATATACCATGAGATCAAGGGAAGAGGGGCACTTGATGGCAGTCACATACCAAGCGATTAGCTGGGAATAAGTGCAAGAGGTGCCGCAGGGTATAAACTTAAAACGCTGGGGGGGGCATTTTCATTTAAGTAGTCCGACCTTCCACAGTGAAAGACATACATCAGCCAGAATGTTCCATTGAGCGAGGACTCCCAGAATGTTAGTGGTGGAAGTGGTATTCAGATCCTTTACTGGAGTAAAAGTGCTATGATGGAAAAAACGACTCAATTTCTGCATTTAGAAACTTGCGAAAGTAAAAGCGCGAACATATATAGCTGCAAAATTGCACACTGGAGTGGCAAACGGTAAAAGTTATCTTTGTGACTATTGGTGCATTGAGAATATTGAATTATTATTCCAGCTAGTGACATTTTAATTTTCTAGTTGGCTCCCAGTTTGAACTTTTCTTTTTCTTTGGCGAGTATAAACTTCTGCATATATAGAGTATACTACATGAATATAGTAAAACATATAAGATTACTAGATGTATGTAGTATCTAGTATATACTCTATAAATGTATACTCCTTATATATACACACTAGACAAAATATACTGAAGAAGAAGCAACAAGTAACAGTTCTCTTTGTGACTTTTGGTGCACTGAGGTTATTAAATCCTCATTTCACAAAGTGGCATTTTAATTTTGTAGTTGGCTCCTAGTTGTACCTTTTTTTTTTCTCTCCGGGGAGAAAAGAGACTTATTTTTAAGTAAGTAAGTAGTAGTTCTTGTTGAAAGGCAGCAAAGTTAAAATATGCAAAATGGAAAAAACCCAAGTGAAGTACAGGCACATCTGCAGTATAAACATATATATATTGAAAAAGAAGTAAAGAAAGTGCCCACTTCATTCCTTATGTATCGATGATATGATCACATGGAGGCCAGTCGAAGGCCAGCTGAAAGAAAGGGGCAACACATATTAGTAACCCAGTGCATTCACATTAAACATTCATATGCCCGTTCCTTCCTTAAATACACCCGAGCTCTAAAAGGGCCGCTGCGGGTGACGCAGAGGGAGGCCGACGTCGATTAAGTGCCGTTTGCATTTCCAATGCGGGTTACTGCGGAATGTGAAAGTATGATTCTGGTTCCGGTGGTTCCTCAGAAGAACCCGTTTCCTGTTCGAAACTAGGAATCAGAACCCCCCCCCACTGGCCAGTTCCGAGAATCAGCCCCGCGTGTGTGCAGACCAATTTCAGGACCACGGACAGCGTCCTGCAGCCGTTTTGTATCGGCTCCCAGTGGGTGGCGTTCACAATGGACCTCCTTCTGGCACACGCGGGGCTGTGCGTGTCTTCACCTCCCAGCGCCACGCATCATCGAGTCTACCCACACACGTGACGACCATAAGCGCAAAGCTTGATCTAAATCTTAATCGGAGCTTTAGTGTAACCTTGAGTGATTATCAGCCCTCAAACAACTGTCACTCTGAAGATCTAACACAAAAGAAAAAAAAGAAGAGCACACACACACACACACACACACGGACGCACACACTTAAGCACAATTTCACGTTTAGTGTAAAAATTATAACAAATGCATATCGTTCACATAGAAGCCAATACTGAGGCAGTTAGAATAATGAAGGGGTCGCTTGTGACATTTGGTTGTCGGTTCCGTCTTGATGGAGGGGAGGGGGGGGGGGGGGGGGGGTCGTGTCGGTGTCCTCGGTGGCGGCACCCTCCCCCTAAAAAAAAAGAAAGAAAAGAAACGTGCCTCCCGTGACATTCGACTCGCGACGACGCGCCCTCGGACGAGCTCGCGGGTCGCGGTCTCGCCAGAAGAGGGCATTCTCCGATTCGGCCCGACAAAGTTGCGTTGACGCGCGCACGTGATTAACCCCACGGGGCGTCACGCGTGCGTTCCCCCTCCAAAAAAAAAAAAAAGCGAGCGGCGACGAGGCCGAAAAAGAGGATTTGGACCACAAAAAAACCCCCGAGAATATGGGTATTCAGATGTGTGATTGCTCCGCGTGACTCCCTCTCACAGCGGTTTCGCAGAGACTTGTGAACCGTTAACCCCCCCCACCCCCACCCCCACCCCCCCTCTGTGCGCCATGCGCGGATCCGACTGAGCATCCTCGAGGAGAGAGACGCCGCGGTTGAAGAAGGGCTGCGTGACTCTTTCTGGAAAAATAACGTCTTATTGTTGTTGTTTAGTTTTTGTTGTTGTTGTTGTGTGCATCATGCCTACCGGTATGTGAAGTTTTTTTTTTCCTTTGCGACAGGATTTTCGCGGATCCTTCGCGTAAAGACAGAGACACGAATCACTTGGACGTGGCTCCGTTATTGGCTGCGCCTGCTGCTGCTGCTGCTGCTGCTGCTGCACTCTTTTTGGCTGTAACTTGAAACAACATTATAATAAATCAAAAGAGAGAGAGAGAGAGAGAGCGATTCTGCCGCTGTGAATATTCTGGATAGGGAGTTCTGAAAGCGGATATTTCTTTCTATCTGGAGTTGGAAGTAAATGACATTCTCCCCGGTGCGGCTGCACGGTTACAGACGCAGAACTAAACCGGATAGCAACACCAGGTCCGGGGGAGCAGAAAGGGGGCAGGTGCGCTTTTGGAAGTCGGCGGCTGCGCGCACAGACCGGGCTCGTGGATTAGGACGGTACCTGTCTGTGGAGAGCGCGTCATGCGGACTCGGATGTCGCGCACCAGAAGCCATTAAAACCTGTAGGCTGGAGCTGACAGAGACGCGGATATGGGTGAGTTCTGTTTCATGTTACCATCTTTTAGATTCTTAGATTAAAATATATAGATATATATATATATATTCTCCAACTGTCCTCCTTTCTCATAATACCGCACGAGGACGCCTCTGTGTCTCTCCCGAGCGGAACCTGCCTTGAATCAGATGTGTGCATCAAATAAATGGTCGTCTTTAAAAAAAAAACTACTCCAGAAATGCCCACTTGTGATGTCTAATACGGGGTCTGGGTGTCTTTCTGGAGCTTGAAGGATGTGGCTGAAGCTCGTGCTCTATAGCCTGTTAGTCGCAGAGCTGCAATGTGGGTTTTTCTTCTCCTTCTTCTTCTCTCCTCCATTTCTTGGCAGTATGATTTATTAGAGCCCGCACTTCTATTTGTATTTCACAACGCGGTGCGCGGAACAATTTTGGTTCAGTGATCTCCAGCAGAGAAAATAAGCATGTGTGTCTAAATGAGGTCTACCCTTTTTTTTTTTTTTTTTTCTTTCTCTTTTTTTCTTCCCATGACTAGTTAGAGTCGCCGGCTCATTGGCGTGGACTGAAATGCTAATCACGGAGACCGCTGGAAGCCAGTCAACTTTATAAAGCGTGGCCCTGCATAATCATTGATTTGGGCTTAATCTGTGCGCACGAAGCCCCCATGAGTCCCCATAGTCGCCTCCCCCGAAACTCTTGCGGGTTCAAGGAGTGGGTGGTGGTGGGGGGGGGGGGGGGGGGGGTCGTGCAGGTTATTTATTTAGGTTATTTATTATTTAGTATATTCTCATTCAGAGACAGCCTTCGTGTTCTGCACCTGGCACCGAGAGACGGACTCTTCAAAATCCAGCAGAAAACTGCGCGTTCATCTATCAATATACTCTGCGTCTGTGGTTGTGTATGTGCGTGCAGGTGTGTGCGTGCGTGTGTGTGTCTAAACACCCCACTCCTTCAGCAATGCATGATGTTATTCCTCTGTCTGCGCGCGCGTGCACGTGCTTTCCCCATCTTATTCTATATTATGATCATTATATGTCCTATACGTGTGTGCGCAGTTGCACACTAGTAGCCCACCACTGTTTTACCCCCTCCCCTTTTTTCTCTCTATCCCTCTCTTGGTATTTAACTGTTAGCTGTGTCACAGTATTTCATGCCTTTTCCTCACCCCAAAAAATAAAAATCATGTCACTTCTTCTTCTTCTTCTTCTTCTCCATATTCTTTGCATTCTCTCGGTCTGATTGCATTGTCTGGGGTAGCCCTAATCTCCTCAGCCATCCTTAACTGGTATACAGATGGCCAAGTTCACTGGTGGTGCTGTGCCATTAATTGCGAGGCCGCATGATGTATCGACCCACGGCGGGTTACTGCACCACATCAATATAAGCTACAACAGCGCAAAAAAAAGCCATACAGTTCGGGTCGCTAGGAGCTCGGACGTAATTTATGTGTGCTGCAAAGCAACCATATATTGTTAATCATAGAGGTCTAGTTTATGGGGCCCGTTCCTTAATTTAATACCAGAGCATGTCAGGAGAACCCTGCATATAGTTGACATGCAGCAATTTCGACTCCAAACGCACAAGCCGGCTCCCCGAAAACCACAAATTCTGTCGACCGCACGGCTTCACGCTGTTGCCCACAATTATTTCATGATTATGCGTCGCTGTAATCTCAGTCATCCGCCAGTGTAGCTGGCTGTGATGCTCTTCATTAGCAGCATGCTAGATGCACTTATGTTTCATGGGCCATATCATTAGAGACCTGCCTTGCAGGAGGAGAACAGTAGGGTAGGGATTGTAAAAAAAACAGGCAATCGCAGAGCTTTAAGATGATTTCAGGGGCCTGAATGCATTGTTTCTTTGCATCGGTGCGACAGTGGCTCGCAGTACTCTGTGTTACGGGCGACAGATGACCTTCTGCTGGTCCTCCGGCATCCAACAGGTAGGTCTGTTGAAATGCCATGGTGAAGCAGGTCAAGGAGAGGAGATCAACAGGCCCTATGAGGGCGAGGTTTCGTTATTTACATTTGCTTATTTTGAAAGAAAAGAAATTAAATCAATTGGTTGTGAGTCGCTGGGGATCCAGTATTCATAACCTATAATATGGATGCTTATCCTGTCCAGGTTTGTAGGGCCTGGATGCATTGAGCTACACACTAAGTACCCCCTGGAAAGGTTTGCCAGTAACATTTAGTAGACGTACTCATTTAATCTAATTGTTTGAAGAAAGAGATCAAAATAATCTTTCTATTTTCTCTCCAAGGACACATTTGAGTAAGTCAGTTACAATGCTAACCCTCACCCGAACACAGCTCTTTGAAGAAGTGTGGAGTTCGCTTTCCAACAGTCGTGTCACTCTCAAGACCTAAAAGTCAAATGTGGTCCTCACAAATGAAAAAAACAGAGCAAGGCCATCTTTCGACTTTCACAGTTATACAAGTTCTGATTGTATGTGCTCCCTTTTTGTCGGGGGTTTGTCGCCCAGTGAAGAACGCAATCCCATCACTGTGGATTCATGAGGTCGACTTGGCCGGGACGCTGTTCTTTTGCTAAGTGTCTCAGCTGTTATAGGATGACATCGTAGAAGAAACAAAGCCCAACCTTTGCACTGACATATGAGGTCTAAATCTACCATTTGTTCTCCAAACTGGATGTCTCACGGGCTGGGTGATCACTTCTACATTCATATCATACAATTGGGGTTACTCGAGATCGCCAATAGGCAATCTCCATTGCCATTGTGCGAAGTAAGAGAAGATGTTATGCCACAGCACGCCAGTGAAACTCCAGCATTGGAGAGTTTGTCTTTGTGTCAAAAGAAGATATACCTTCTTGTATTTGGGGATAATATGGGATTTACCCAGTAAGATGAGCGACAAAAAAACAAAATGTTCTCTGACCGAGGAGAACGATGTCTGTGCCCTATGTAAAACAAGAAGTCAATGGTGATGTATTTGTCACGTACTTCCATACTTAAGTAACACCACTTCCGTAGTTATTTGAACCCAAACGACAATCTTTCCTTCAGCTTAACTCAATAGTTTGTTGCCTAACTTTTGCCCAAAACCAAGATGTCGACGGCCAAGATGCCAATCCCAAGGCTTCATGACCACATATCACAAACTGATGTGAGGTCACAGTGATTATGTCCACTTCTATGGTTACAACTCACACAGGCTCCGCCCTCTACTGGAGTACATGGGCAGTACTGTTTTCCGATGACAAGCGCACATTCACCTTTAGTCCAGTCGAAGGCCAAAGCTGTGTTTATTGAACTAGACTTAAAGTATTTGAACTTTCCTCTAAATTATGTGGGCATACATTCATAAAAGACTGAACATTTTATGTAAAATATTTAAACATTAAAAAAAATGGGTTAAAAGTAATGTCTCCTATTAAAAAAAACAAGTTCCCTTTTGAAAGCCTGTGAGTCTGGGCATACTGTGACAATATCACAACGTCCTTGGTCCGTTTACCATCATTATATTATTTTAATATCTCAATCCCAAATCACATTCTACTCTTAACTACTCTAATGGAGCGCAGGGCAACCTTTTGGTGAGCAAGTGTCTGGATATCTATGGAAAAGAGAAGGCAAACGTGTTCGTAATATAGGATTTCATATTCACTCATAACCCGTGCTGATTAATTGCGCTCGGACATGTCGTTCCACCGGAACCACATCTCTGCATGCACAGCAGATTGTAGATATCATTTTAAAATAACATCTTAGGTCTGATAGTAAAGTGAGTTAAAATCGCTTAAATATCGGCGTCGGGAAGAAAAATCCTCGATATGCGATCCGATCGCCAACTCGCACAGGCCTAGATTGTACCGACAACAATTTCACTTTCCAAAACTTTGGCCTGCTGCAGTGAACCCAGACCAGAGTTCAGATAGGACGAGTGAAGGCTGAAGGTTGATTGTTTGTACGTGTGTGTGAGTGTGTGCGTGACAACACTCCCTGCGGTGCTTTTCCATATTCTACCCTAATCAGTGCTACACATACAAGACGGGCACACTGTTTCCCAACCACTGTTGAAATGGGCCTAACTTGGCAGGCCTTGCTATCAGCTCAAAGATAATTGGAGACTAATAGGATGGCTTGGGCTGATCCGGGGGACGTCCTTCCCTGTTTGTTCCTGACCAGCCTTTATGTGCAGTCAAGGCTGAGGCTGGTAGTCGCTTTGTCAATGACAGGCAGCGGATAGCAATGAGCCACTTGTGTGCACTCAAAGTGCATCAGTTAGCGAGTCCATTTGCCAAGTTATTAAGCTACATTTGGTTTTATTTTAGGTCGGCAGTAAAGTGCACTTACTCTCTGTGTGTTTGGGATGAGAGGCCGAAAACAGCCATCTTCCTTTGCTGAGGACAGCAGGGCCGGCTGCTACATAACTAAGCGTCACATGCCTTGAGACAAACCTGAGCATTGGCTCGTCCATTCACATTAGATCTCGACAGTTAAACTGCAGAGGGCGATACATCAAAATGAGAATCACGGGTCTAAGACAAGTGTTCGTCCTTAAAAGTTCTGATCTGATCGAGGCGAGAAATAAAGACGTTTGGAGGGCGAAAATGGAAATCAGTAAGGCAAGTGGAAGGGCCGCGGAGATGCATAAAGCATAGACATCACATTATAGCAACAGCCTGACGGCTGTGTGGTTCAAGGTCGTGAATAACTAGCGTATTTTCAAAAAGGAGACAGAGAACAGAAGGAGGGAGAAATTATTCATCTAACTAGATCCAGCATGAGAGTGGTGAGAGGTGCATCAGGTAAGAAGTAATGGAGACACAAACCCCACGAGTGACAGCTGAGAGGGTGACTTGTGCTCCTTTGTGAATAAGATTAGAGGAGTCGTAGGCAAGGAGATGGCTTACAGAGGCATTAGCGCACAGAGCACTCATTAAACCGCATACAGTGTCACTGAGGGGGGGAGAGAGGTGTCTTGTGAGGCAGGTTCAATCTGAAAGAGATGGCGGAGTCGCTTCTAATAAAGCAAGCCTATTATGCTCATGGGAAATAAAAGCAATAGGGATCTGTTTCCACAGCCTCTTGGGACTCGATAGTCAGACACGAAATTTAGAAAGCATGTTTAACAGCCCACACATTTTGTTCTCTAGTCTATTAAAATTGCTTTAAAAGCAGCTGGAACATTACGCATGGGCATTGTTCTATATTGGCATTCGTCTGCCGTTTCTACCTTTCTTTTTTTGTTTTTTTGTTTTGCCTTTGAGGCACAGTGTTGTTGGCAAATTAGTTGAAGCTACATCTAGGAACCTGCCATGTAAATAAACAAACAAATTGGCTGCACTCTGTGTGTTCCTGTGATCGCCATCTTTGTCTCTGCCGCGTTCACGGGGGATGTATCACAGTTCTTGGAATCTAACATGAAGAAATGTGATTGATGTATCTACTGGTACAATCAATAGCGGGCACAAATTATCTGTACAGTTCCATGGTTTCTTCCATCTATAAGGAATGATGAAAGATTCCTCTGAAAAACAAACAGTAAGTGTGTCTCTCTCTCTCTCAGTCCCACTCTCAGTCAATACCCATATGGGATCAGCAGATGCTTGGCAAGGAGCGGAATGGCTATGTTAGATAGCATATGCTCCATGATGCCTCTCAGCCACTCTGTGTCAGAGAATTATTTCTGACAAATCCTGCAAAGATTACGGAAAACACTGGACAAATTCAAATAGCGCTTATTGCCTTAACTGTAACGGTTATTCCATGTTTTTAGCTCATCGTCAATGCAACACATTCACTTTTGTTGATAAATTCATAATGGCGCATTTGGCTAAGCTAATTACAGCCTGGACCCCTTCCATTGTGACATATTAATCTTGCATCACTGCGATAGTGGTAATAAAGTCCACGCTTGATGATATTGCCTTGAGAAACACAAATAAGTAGTGAATCCCCGCCCCCCATACCACTCCCTCAAGGGGAAATCAATGTATCTTAATGACACGTCATTAGTGGCTCTGTAAAGGGGAACGATTTTAATGGAAACAACTCTGTCTCACCTCAGAACAAGGAGCGATATCACAGGGAGCTACTGACCACTGTTCTTCACACACACACACACACACACACACACACACACACACACACACACACACACACACACACACATGGCCTTTGGGAGATATTACATTGATATACTGTCATTTCCTGAAGAATTCCCATAACCACAGGAGGCACTCCTCACCCTTACCCTAAACCTAACCTAACCCGAGTCATACGCGAACCTTAAAGCAAGTCCTCACCATAAAATGTAATGACTTTCGTTATGGGAAAGCAATGTATCCCCTAACAGATCAATGTTCCCACAGGAGAGGTAAAACACGCCTCCACACATGCACACACAATTAAGAAATTTACATCATAGAAAAGTAGTAATTCTCCACAGACACATTTTGGCATTCAGTTAGTTGCTTTCTGCAGCACAGATGAGTTGTGTAATTCCATAGGGTTTATAGTGATTTTTTAATCTGAATCAGTGGGAAGCAGAATCGATGATTCATGCTGAACCTGTGCTGCTTTGGTTTTGGTTATACATGAATATGGCTGGAGTTTTGAATTGAAAAGGCCTCCGGGATTGTATACACAACCACCAGCTCTTGAATGTTAATGTGCTCTGCCTTTCACGACTTATCTGCCTCTGCCATTGGTGCAATGACTGCTTATGGGATGACTGAATACAAACACAGATGCAGATATGACTGAGCAAATTGCAAGATGCTTCGCCTCAACACTGCTTGTCAGTGTGTATTCATTGAAAACATGCAGGGGCAAACATCAGGTTTTTGTGATTGCAAAAAGACTTTTATGACCAAATAAAATAGTCAATTGATCAAAAGAACCAATATTTTGTATTATACAATAGCTCTTACTGTTTTAAAATAAACCAATACAATAGAACAGTCAATTGTAATGTACAAGTGAGTCTCAAGAGGGTTAAGTCACAGTAAAATCACGGGAATGACCAAGTCATGAACTCTCTGGGCCCAAACAAGTCATGCTGTCGGCTGAATATATTTCTACTGTCATGTGGAACAAATTGGTGTCAGACAAGCAGCTGTCCCTTCAGACTACCCGCTAGTCATCTGACCATAAGAATGTATCAGAACCTAGATTCAGATTGTTGAAACTGGAAATCCAGAGCGTCTGTCCTAGAAGTATTACCTGGAAGTGTGTGAAAAATATGCAAAGCATTTCCAGAATCCAGCTTTCTTTTACCCGGTGTTCATCTGTATCACTCTTACAACTCTTTCTTTGCTCCAACCAAGAAAGAAGTTGCACTGTGGTTGTGTTGTACATACATATATGCAGCTGCAGACACTAGTGGTTGGAAGGCACTAGGTTTGATGACTTACTGTAAAGACATTCTCCTGTAGAATGTGATGTGACAAGTCCAGACCTAGGGGTCAAAGGTTGTGTTGTAGGGATTGTGAACGAGGGTCCGTATGGGGGGGGGGGGGGGGGGGGGGGGGAGGTGTGAACAGTATACGTTACAACCTTGGAGACATCAGGTTGAGTTACAACATTGCTTTGACGATTGAGTGGAAATAGGGGGTTACCAAGAAAAGGAAAAAAATGGAAACTGTAAATATTGAACCGACAACCATTTTTGAAGATAATAAATTCCAAAGTAACCCTGGCAAGTGGACCTCATTGTTAAATTCTGACAATTCCACATAAATCGGTATATGGAAGAGTCTTCCTTCCTCTAGTGTGAGGGGCGGATTTGGCAGGCATGATGAATCACAGATGGATTTTTAAAAAGAGGGTATATTTACTCCAATGAAGCCAACAATTAAAAAAATAAAACAGGGTAAATAAGGTCTAAGCTCTTAAGAGGGGGTCCACTAAACAGAACTACACTCAGGCTAAAATAGCTTAACATAAATTGATCAGAAAGTAACAGACGAAACTGACCTAAGAATGACAAAATGTCACCAAACACAGAACACATGTAATGGCGGAATGGCCTAAAGAAATGGGTAACGCAAAGACCAACTGAATTACAAATAATGCTAAAGAGAACAAACAACTTAAAATCAATATATAGAACAATGTCATTAATGAACTAAAACTAATGTGTAATTAGTTGAACTAAAATCTCTCACAATCTGGCCACACTTGGTACATTATTTTTGGCCACTTGGAGCTCCGGAGCCACACGGAGCTCCGGCCTGACAATACGTCCCTCCAGCAGCCGTTTCCAGCCATAGAAATCAGAAGGGCATAAGGCCAACTTATCTAAAGACAAACTAAAGTGCCTGTAAATGTGTGTGCTTCAAATATAAACTAATATACTACCAACAATAGAAAATACATTATGAGTAAGAAACAAAAGCTATTTGTCACAAGTTATGTTTGCTGATGTATGTGCAAATGTGCATTATGTAAAAAGGTCTCAATGAGCCAATAACAAATTATTAAGTGTTGCCATCATCTGGTGGATACGAGCTATTATCTTTATTTTTCTTTCACAGAAAACAACAAGCTACTCTGTTTGTATGATGCATTTTTTTTATCCAAGGTACATTCTAAATGCTAGTTTAGGGTTTCTGCAATAAGGTCATCTGCTTGACTTTTTTTCTTCTCCTTTGCTATTTTCCTCTCCCCCTTCCCCTTCCTGTAGGCTCTGCTTTGCGGCGTCGCTGGCTAGTGGTCCAACTCCTGATGCAGGTGTGGCTGGCAGCAAATCCATCTTTGAGTGAGCGCCCATGCCCCAAGAGCTGTCGCTGTGATGGCAAAATTGTCTATTGTGAGTCAAGCGCCTTTCGCGATGTCCCCAAGAACCTCTCCGGAGGCTGTGAAGGCCTGTCTTTGCGGTACAACAGCCTCGTCAGTCTTCGCGCCGGCCAGTTTGTCGGCCTCAACCACCTCATCTGGCTCTACTTGGACCACAATTACATTGCCTCTGTGGATGTATTGGCCTTTCAGGGGGTCCGCAGGCTCAAAGAGCTGATCCTGAGTTCCAACAAGATCACGTCGCTCCACAACACCACATTCCACCCTGTCCCCAATTTGCGGAACCTGGACCTGTCGTACAACAAGCTGCAAGCCTTGCAGCCTGGGCAGTTCCAGGGACTACGGAAGCTTCTCAGCCTCCACATACGCTCAAATTCTCTAAAAACCGTCCCAGTGCGTCTGTTCCAAGATTGCAGAAATCTTGAGTTCCTGGATCTGGGTTACAACCGCTTGCGCAGTATCACTCGGAATGCATTTTCAGGCCTAGTCAAGCTCACTGAGCTGCATTTGGAGCATAACCAGTTCTCAAAGATCAATTTCTCCCACTTTCCTCGCCTCTACAATCTGCGGGCACTTTACTTGCAGTGGAATCGAATTCGCTCAATGAACCAGGGCCTTACCTGGACCTGGGCCTCCATCCAGAAACTGGATCTGTCTGGAAATGATCTGATGGAAGTGGATGCTGTGGTTTACCAATGCCTACCTAACCTGCAGACCCTCAATCTGGACTCCAACAAGCTGACCAATGTCTCCCAGGAGGTGGTTGATGCCTGGATCTCTTTGACTACAATAAGCTTAGCTGGGAATGTATGGGACTGTGGCCCTGCCATCTGTCCTCTGGTGGCCTGGCTGAGAAACTTCAGAGGGGCAAAGGAGACCACAATGATCTGCGCCTCCCCCAAGAAAGCCCAGGGTGAGAAAGTGATGGATGCTGTCGAAGCTTTTGGTGTTTGCCAATCAAACCCAGGGACAACGCTCACTGTGAGTATCCCTCCAACCCCATCCAGAGTCCCTGTGGAGACTGAACGCCGACCAGCCATTCGGGCTTCACCTACTGGTTCTGGAAAGAGAGGAGAGGGATCTATCAGGGGTCCCACATTGTCAGCTGTTACCCCAGCTCTGGCACTTCCCCCGGAGCAAGACTTGGAGCCTGTGTCCTTCCACAAGATTGTGGCTGGAAGCGTTGCCCTTTTTCTATCTGTTGCGATGATCCTGTTGGTAATCTACGTGTCTTGGAAGCGCTACCCCAGCAGTGTCAAGCAGCTGCAGGAGCATTCGGCAGCAGCCCGCAAACGCCGCAAGAAAGCTAGAGAGACGGAGCGCACCCTGAGCTCTCCACTTCAGGAGTACTATGTGGACTACAAGCCCACCAACTCTGAGGCCATGGACGTGCTTGTGAATGGGACCGGACCCTGCACCTATACCATCTCAGGCTCCCGAGAATGCGAGGTATGACCCACACCACCGCCACTCCTCCTAAACAAAACTCTGTCCACAGCGCTGCGACCGGAGGTAATTATTTACACTGCTTTGATAGATGATTAATCTGCTACTTGATTACTTAGCCTGACACAGCAGGTTGGGTAAACACTGCGTACCAATGGATTATTCCAGAAGTGGTTTAGCATCACTTTGTGTATAACAAGATATCTGCTGTTTTCAGATCCTTGTTTGTATATTCGCTTAAACCTTAATCTCGGCAGTTTGTTTTGCCGCAAAAACACAAAATGCACAGACATACAGATGAATCAGACTGATTGCATTTCCTATTATGCATAATCTTGAGCCTCAGCAATGCTGTTTATGATGAGACATTTGTGCTTGTTTAGGTACTTGTTATTTTTGCTTGGGTACCACAGGCTTTGTGCTTTGTGTGTTTGCTCCACTGCTATTTAATCTTTGATGAGCAGTATTGTGTTGGGACAATAGCTGCATGGCGGTTAGATTCCCTTTTGGACACTGGATGTGAATGCTAAAAGAGACACTTTTTTTTTTTTTATAAAAAAGCTGTGGCTCAAGACAGTTGGACAATGCCCATCGTACCCCAACAGCACATCCTTTTCTGATATGTTTCCTTCATTTTCACACTGACTTGCTGAAGTGACTCACTGCCTTAATTGATAGTCACACAAACAAAAATGTATACGTTCATTGGCCGTCCACACAGAGATAAAAAAAAAGAAGAAATGCACATTTTGTGACATACACAGAAAGAAGTAGTGTTTGATAGTCCCGAAAGGAGTGATAATCCTTTGAAATGTTTTGTACGCTGGCAAGTGAATTTCTTCAAAACAGTTTTCAGAGACTGCAGCAATGTGGGAATACTACTTTTTCTCCTTTTGCTTTCAGCTGTCACACTTGTGTGTACCTGACATACTGTACCATTCTTGGTTAAACATTTTATTCTACTGCTGAGTTCATACAGGTTTTTTTTCCAAGCTATATCTTACCAAAGCGTCTGGAGGAATGTATTCATTATCAATGATGAACTGGTACAGTTGTTACAGGGGGCAAAGGAAGGGCTCAGCCCGCCTGGTTGATTAGCTAGTCCAGCATCAGAAGCTGTAACCCAAGCGCCATAATACATATTTTAGTTACGCTCTCTATATATTTTCACATTACTAGCACTCATACTAAATCCAGTTCTAAGATTCTCTCTGCATTTCCATTGCATTTTCTGTGAGGCTCTCTCTGGAGGCATGACTATAAATGCAGAGGTTTAAACAACGAGGTGGAGGAGGAGGACTCTATACCTCAAATGATTTTCCATTTTCTGTTACTGACCGCCTGGTAATAGGTTATACTTGCAGGACTGGGAAGAGGAACCACCAATCACAGCTGCCATTGTGTTGTTATTTGCCCTGCCCTGCCCCATGTGTGCTTTGAGGGCCTACTACAGTGCTGTTTTATGTTTTGTGGGAATTGTTTTAATGTAAAACAACATTAAAAGTGATGTTTGATGGATGGAGGGAGGGGGGAAAAAAAAGAGGATGCTGCAGTTAATTTTCACATTATCGCATTTTACGAATCTTTTGTGGCTTCAACTCAACACGCCATGCTGTCAAGTAAACAACATGTGTGCAATGTTTCCAGATCAAAACATAGAGCACAGTCTGACATTGAATATGCATTGAATGTATCGAGGACATCACACATATGCCTCAATGTGAAAATATGATTTCTTCTTTTTTTTATTGCAATACCAACAAAAAATGAAGATTCACATAACACTTATTTGCCTTTGGGTTGGTCTGGATTTCATAAGATTGTACAGGTGTTTATATTCTTGTCACTATCCCCTATAATGTAACGTATTAGTTAATTTTCAAGGTACACAGCAGGAGACAACTGCCAAAAGGAATTATATACATATGAAAAAGACATGAGTTGCAATAAATATTAATATTCTCAATTACTTAAAAAAGAAAAAGGGATGGATACGGATTAAATGTTGATATCCTTTGTTGGTTGTAATTAATACATGTTTGAAAATAGTCATTAATACGGACGTCTGTATTCTGACTGTTCACCTTTTAAATGTGTCTCAGGGAACTAAAAAACATACACGCATGTGTTACCATTGTGTGGTAGAGAACTGTTCATGCCAACAGTTATATGATACTAGACGAACAAATAAAAGGGGATGTTGCCGTTCTAGGTGAATACAAGCGCATTGGTTGCCTTCCTGTCCGTCACGTCACAAAGGATGAAATGGCTGATTGTCATTCCCAACGCTCATTTCCATTCCCGGTGTCCCATGTCAGTTCCATCGGAACATCTTCACACTCATATTGCACACTATCTATAAAAAGGTGCCCCCCCAGCACCTCGCCCCGCTTACTCTCTAAGGGACCCCACACAAGCTACCTCGCAGCCTCGCCATCAGTGAAAGCTAGAAGCAGGGCTGCAATTTACCATTGAAATGGTTGCGTCTATCATTTGCCTTTTATCTTGACTTGATTGAACTTGGTAATTTAGCTGCCTCTTTTATCTTTTATCTGTGAGACAAATAAAGGAGGAATTAACCCATACGAAGAGGGGCAAGGGCCAAATCAACACTACAGAGCCAGCAGAGCGTAACAGCTCAGGGAAAATAAGGTTCTGGAATTATCTGTGATACAGAGACACGTGCAGAGGAATTGTGAACAAAGAAATAAAAGCCTGGAAGAAAAGCAAAGAGTTTAAGTTTCGTCATTTTGGGCAAAATAGGAATAGACCAAGTAATTTAATGAGAATTATGAAGATGAGTGAGGATATTGAGCCACTCTATATACAAATGTACATGAGGTAAAAGAATAAATATATATATATATTACCAACATGGCTGGGCTCCCAAATAGAAAGTCTCATGAAGCACAATTCAATCAAATAATCTCCAGTAGATTGATTAATTCAGATTTACCGACGCCCTAAACTATACCTACAGGAAGATAATCTGGCACACCTGGGCGACCCAAATCCGGCCATCAGCGGACATTTTTTTGGTGTGTAAATACTTTTTCGGTAAATATGAATACAAAAATACATGTCATCAAAAGCATCAATAATTACTGAAATATTGACATACTTCACTTTTCTTTCTTTCTTTTTTTTTAAACACTGCAACCGACTAATACATTGTTGGAAAAGGTTACATTGATTGTTTCGAAGCAGAATGTCTTGCCACGCGTGAGTCGTCGAGTAGCAGCACGGACTCCCAGTTGTCCACCTTGTGTGTGCCCCTCCCTCCCCTGCTTTCCACAATCTACTAATTGAGTCCATACACTGAGGGGATTGTACTGTCAACACTGTGGCACGTGGGCCTCCGGTCTCTTACAGATGAAGCCTTTATGGAGCAAAGCAAAAGCAATGAAACTGTTTTTGTGTGAACATATGCAGAAGAAGCGAGCGAAAGCCCGTCTCTCTCTCTCTCTCTCTCTCTCTCCCTTCCCCCCCGCGCTCTCCTCCATTTTGTGTCTTGAGAGATACATCCTTGTGAATGCATTCTCTCCGGCATTATCTGTCTCGTCCCTAAAACATTGCGGAGGGTGGACGGGAACTATCAGTCAGCGGTCCCGAGTTCATCTCGGAATGTGCTCCGATCTTGTTCCTACATTCTGTTGCTCCCGCGTGGACATAAATCACCCGGCGAGACGGAGCAGCAGCATGTGCACTCCCCGCCACGCCGCCACCTCGGCTGCATCGCCGCCAGTGGCTACGGGAGGCCGCGGCGGCTCCAGGCTCCGTTCATCTCGTCTGAGTGGGGAATTGCTTATTCCCTCCCGCCTGTCACTCATACCTTTTCTATCATTTGGATCCCGAGACATCACTATAACTCACCGCGGACCTCTTCACATGATTTGTCCTTTTATCAGCCCCGAGGTCCGACCCTGACATGGATGCGTGGCCGGCCTAGTGAATTGCCAATCCTCATTTTCCCGTGTCACTTCAACCTTCCCACAGCAAGGATTATTTGTATCACTTCATGGCCGTCTGCTTTTGATATTTTCCTTTCTCGCGGTGCTCTCGATGTGGCCCGTGAAAGTCTGTGCCACTCGTGTATCTTTTCCCCCTCTATTCCATCTTGTAACCTGGACCCCACCACAAGTTAACGCTTGCTGCCCTGGTGTGCAAACAATTCCTTTCTTCTTGCTCTCATTTCTTTTCACTTTGCTCAATGTGTCGAGCGGCACATTACCATCATCATCCGCCATCCTCTCATTTGTTATATGCTGGCCCCTTTTGCGGTCTGAGCCCCAGTGAGTAAGTGATACAGAGTGGCCGAAATCTTCTTTTTTTTGGGACAATGCTTTGGTGACATGCCAGGCCTGCTCAGCCGACTCTCCAGCATTTCAAGCCCTAATTGACTCGGTACCGTCTCATTTGACCCAACTGGTCCTGAAAAGGGACGCAACTCATTTCAAGCCTGCAGGACATGCCATTTTCCCTTTTTTTTTGACTCTCCCTTCTCAGCCATTCCTTTGTTACTGCCGCTGACCTTTTCCAAACTACAATCTCATCCACTTGCTATAATGTCACAGCGCAAATAGCTTGTCTTTGAATTAATTAATGTTGTGCCCATTTCTGAGAACGCCTGACATCTGATGCGAAAACGCAGACCAACGATATGGCACCTCCTTCTCCTGAATGGGCTGCCCTTTAACCGACTTACGCAATAGGTTACGCAATGCTGCGGTGGTCACAATTATAACTCGCTACAGCACAAAGAGGGAAATTACTCAAACTTCACAATTTTAATTTACTTTTTTAAATATACAACAACATGGATACGGGCCGCCAGATGCTGCTCTTGGCTGATAGGATCCTGGCAGTTGGTCCTCTGCCAGCGCTAATCTATTTAATAATTTTATTGAAAACATTTTACAACGCAAAATCCTACTGCTGGTATTATTAGTTTTGATGGGCACATTTCTGTGGCCCTAATTATTCATAATTTCCCCTGTGTGTGGTAGGATATCCCTCAAAAGGAAAAAAAAATGAAAAGATTGTTTTTAAACAAGTTGTTGATTAATCAACTAGAATATGAACAATTCTAACAATTAGAAACAATTAATATTCCATCCTCAGGTACTTGCATGTCCCTGGTTAACAAAACCATCTGCCGGGTTAAGTTCCATACAATGTGAGTTTTTACGTGAACTACTTGGCAACAAAAACTACTGAGATTGCCTTCTTAGTTTAAAAAAACAACAACAATCTGGCAATACATGTGTTCGGTTAAGTGACGATGACGATGCTTTTTACGGCAAACCGACCCCCCCCTCATTCTACCTTCACAGTTATTATTCAAAAGCACACAAGGTCGTTGACCCCGGAACTCTTTTGCCCGTCGAGTGCCTCAAACCGAGGCATGTTCCTGTACCTACAATCTGTAATCGCACACTCGATTTATATCCACAGTGCTTTTGTGTATTCTTTCTCTGGGGTGTCAAATATTGATGATATGAGAACGCATTTCGTCGGGGGGTTTGTTGATCGTCTTTCACAGCGGGCCTTGCAACTGAAATGCGATGCTTCCGCGTCAGTCAAAGGCCATGATGTAACTCTGTGAAATGAAAATGTGCACGCATTATTCTGCCAAGAAATGTAAAAAGCATGCAGGTACTGCCTTGACCTGTGTTACTGCACGGTGGGAGCCGTTTCTGAAGGTATGAGGCCTTTTCTTCTCTCCCTTCTATCCAAGGTGCCAAGGTCACCGTATCAGATTGTTAATTGCGCAACACAACACGGGGAGGCGAGCCGAGGGCGAGCGAGTATCCTGTAATTCAACGGGGAGGCTGAACTTCTCGACGCAAAGTGTCTTCAGTCGACAATTAGCCGTGTGGGAGACTTCAAACATGCACCGCGCTTGAGAGAACATCGCTCTCATCCTGCTAATCCTGTCTGTCTCGCACTCTGGTTCCGTGCCTGCTGCTTTTCCCCGCACCGGCGTTTGATCCATGCTTAATGAGGGTGTTAGATCGCCAATATAGCAATTACAGTACCTTGGAAAAGAGGCAAGGCTCCTTTTTTTCTCTTCGCCCCGGCTTCCACCGCGCAACCCCACGCGCGCCGCTAATGCTACGCTTTAGCGCCGCCTCCGTCGGGCTCGCCTTGTAAATGCCCGTCGGCCATGCTCGACTCGCATTCTTTTACAATTTCCATGTGATGTGCTTGCTTTCTACCCGCCCACTCAGCAATTTTTTTTCTTCGACCCCACGGTGAGTGTGTTCACTTTCAAAGAAATTTTTTTGGGGGGGGGTTCACTCAGTTCTCTTGACTTTTTTTTTTTTTTTACTGTGACTTTCTTGTTTCACTTGTTTCTGATACAAGCACTGCTGCTTTACACCACTTGTTCTATTCAGCCTCCTGTTCGGTTCAGAGTACTAGCCTAGAGGGTAATACCACATTGGAGCCACTGCCTGCTGGCCCCTGAGTGATCGGTGTGTTGCTGCCTCTGCATTTCTTTTGACATTGCATTTAGTTACAGTGACAGCAATCATAGCTGTTGCTAAACAAGAAAGTTGCAGCATGTAATATAACCCTCACCCCTGTCGTCTCCAAGCTGTCTCTTTCTGGAATTTCAGTCCTTTTTTTTGGGTAAAACAATCTTTCAGTGCGATACGAATCCTTCACCCTTTTTTTCCAGCATGAATCTTCCCCTTTGATGATTTTCCACATTTATGTCTTCTCTTCATACGTCCGGGTCGTAAATCTGGATTCAAAACATATCATTACTTATATTCCTCCGATTGATCTTCATTTCTCTGCTTCTAAATGTATTTGCATGTTTCTGACAAAAAGATTTACAAGATTTACGCCGGCCGTAGCAAACTCTCATTAGCTATACGGTCCACTTTTTTCTTCATTTTTTTTTTCTTCTTCAAAGAAGTTACCAACTGCAGCTTGAAGTCTTATTTTTGAAGATTTAGTGAAGTGCGCAACTGTATTTGAGATTTGAGCATATTTCTAAAATAAAATTAAAATAAATCACTTGCAATTCACAAAAGCAATTTCACTCTTTTCATAGATGATTGTCGGTGTCCTGTTTGTAATCACCATTGCTCGGTGGCTGTCTGGAATGAAAGGGAAACAAGGTTAGACATCAGTGTGGATCTAAAGCAATGGAGTGCTCATTTTTCCTCATTAGTGTACAGCCTCACTATCACTTTGCGCATTAGTCTCAAAATTCAAATACTTGTATATCAGTTAAGCATGAGGGAGGATGAGTCACTCATGGACAGAACATCTGCAGCAGAGCATCTGTTAAAGGCCTAAAGAGACATAAAAGGAAGACGTAAAAGGCAACCAAGCCATGCCTATGATAGGCTTTTTACATTTATATTTTTTGTTCTCACAGCATTTCTGCTGCAGTTGTGCACTCTTAGCAGAAAATGATTTGACAGAAGAGTCAAGTGTAATTAGCCCCTCATCGTTGCTGTCAGATGAACATATTAAAGCTTTCTGAAGTCAATTATTTAAATATTTCTATTGAATACGTTTCTCGGTGGCCAAGTGTCAAGCAAGTTAGCATTCAACACTTTTTACTCTTTCTAGTAAATACACTCAATGTATTGCTTCTAGGAAGAGTCTATAGCCCGTCCTAATTAGCCAACTACTGTAATTAGAAGAACAGTCTATAAGAGAGGGTAGAGGCCTTGGTCCCTGTGGGTGGAGTATAAGACTGCAGATCTGTGTCTCCATAGAGTTTCTGTTATCCTGCGATTTTCTTTCTATTTGTTGATCCGCTGATCTTTCCACTGACATTCATGTCTCTCGCAATAGCACTTTCATATCTGTCTATGAAACCAGTCACACAGAGAACAGAGAAAAAAAATAGACATGATTTTTATGTGGAAGAATTCTCTCACTTCCTAACCCAGAAATCATCTCGGGGCCCCTTTTTGGTAAAGGGGGTCACCGATGCAATGTGTCCTCGGCAACACCCTCTCAGTTGTTTCCACTTAACCGATTCCACGCCTTCGCCGCACCGTGTGGACACGGACGCGCTGCGTTCTCGCACCAGTTAAGGATGTGAAAATGTACAGCTCAATCGGTTCTATTTATGGACTTTCATATGAGGGTCACCGACCTTTCATACAATACACTGCTCTGAGGAAAGTGATGGGATGTTGCTCGTCAGACGAGTTTGCAGGGCAGCGACAAGGTAGTCTGTAGTTTGGTAGTGACAATAGACTGGCTATAATAGTATGATACAGTAATATTCAGAATTCAGACTTAGACATCTTGATAATAGTATAGAAGTCTCTGAGAAAATGACCCTTGTGACATGAATTTATGGTCTCAATCGCTAGTTTAAGTCTTCTTCATTACAGCATGATGTTCATTTAATGAATTATGGTCCATTTAGATGTAAATAGACCATAAACAGGGTATACTTTAGGGTGGGGCTACCTTGTGATTGACAGGTCTCTACCACTGAATTTAAGATTTTCAAAGATAAATGGACCATAAAAGTTAATCGTAACATTTTGTTCCCTTGAAAATACTTTTTTTCTTTCAGCGTTTGGTTGTATTAGCTCCGCCCTCCCGGGTTCACTTCTGGTTGCAATAAACCAAGATAACGACGGCCAAAAAAACAAGATGTTGATTGAAAGACAACATAAAATGATGGTTACGGTAAAAAGAATACACAGTGATGGACAAAAACCAAGATGGCGACGGCCAAAATGCGTAACTCGATGCGGTCTGTGGTTTTATATTTGCTTACCGCATGAATTAAAGTGACATAAGCTATACCAATGGAAAAAAATAATAGTTCAGCATAGTCTAAATGATTATAATCTTTGCATTGTATCAATGCATTGTATGAAAACACATGCAATCTCAAGACTTTATGTAACTGTGTGACGTCTTGAGAAAATTCCCCTGGACGTGAGAAGACGCATGTGCTCTTATTGGTACTGACAGCATTCAAGTCGCCCCGGAGAGCAGATCCAACAGGCGGAAGAGAAAGACCGGATCGGGGTTGAAATGGAGTCAGACAGGTAGGCAAGTGAACCTGGCCGAGAAGCACGTTCAACGGGACGGAGCGGTGGGCAGGCGGACAGGAGGGGGGGGGGCAGTTAGAAAGCCAGCAGAAATCAGGCAGTCATCCAGACCCGACAGTTAGATTGGCAGGCGTCCGTCCACAAAGACACTCGGGCCTTTGTCCAGCGGACAGCTGTCCGTCCTCTGATCGGTGACGGCTCAGCGCTTTTTTCTTTTGAAGTAAGATAATGAGTCGGGGACAAGGCCCGGCAGATTGGCATGTTTTCCCTCAGTGGTCACATCAAAACTGCTCGACAACCGGCTCTGGTGTGTGTGTGTGTGTGTGTGTGTGTGTGTGTGTGTTTCAGAATTAAAAGGCATTTTTGATCAAAATTGTGTGGGGAAAAAAATGAAAAGAATTGGAGCTAAGAGGAAAACATTAAAGTACAACTGCATTAACTGCCAGACTGTGTCAATAACACTCAACACTAAGTCGAGATAAACACATTGTTTCCTGTCAGTAATGGACACATAAGAAACACTTCCATTTAAGTTGTTATTGTAGTGCTGAGCTAATTAGTTGGTTAATTGAGTGGAGTTGAGTGACTCAACAACAATTAACGCAAATGCAGATTGAATATCTTTGGCTTTTAACTGTTGGGTGGGACCATTGTAAAGGCTCAATTATTAACCATACAGGATTATTGTCATGCAAATAAACACAGCACTAAACGATGGCATGCTGAGTGGCAATTCTAGAGAGATCTTCGTTTAAAGAGCTTACATTTAGCTATATATATATTCAAACTTTTATTTCAGAATCAAGGTCCTGACAAAACATGAAATAAAATAAAATACAAACAAAATCACAAGTAAAATACGTAGACCTACAAATGCCTTATGAATAAACAGCTGTGCCAATGTCTCCACAGCTGGGAGCGCGTACAACTAAACTTTACGTTTGATAAAACTATGATTATTTCATTTTCGGAGTCATTAACCCGGCTGATAAATTTTTACATAAGATTTCTTAAAATTAACAAACATTTCACTGGCACTACTCCATCTCGGTGTCTTCAGTAATATTATCATAGCATCGTTATAAGCTACTTGAAGTCTCTGTTAGCTTGCTTCTTTGTAATTAGACCACAAGAGAGGTGTACAATATGCTCTAAATATATCTATTTTCCTTTTGGTGGGGTCATTTTTTTATTTTTGACATTTTTTGAAGTGATAATAACAATTTTGGTCCACACCCCTTTCAGACAGATTGCGTCACGTGCGTTATTTACATCAAAGCGTGTGTACGCGTTCCAGCTCCCGAACATTTCCACGAGTTACGCCAGTCCAGCGCGCGGCGTGCCGAACCAGACATTGCGTTCCCCGCCGCCGCTGTGATGTGCTTGCCAGCCTTTTAAATGCTTTATGTGAAGAAACTCACATGAAATATATTGATGTGGAAAAATTATAATGAAACTTTCCCATGCCTTTTCAAGTTTGATCCTTCTCCGGCGCGTAGGTGAGTCCGCATCCGCTCGCGCCTGCATGCAAAAAGCAACCTCCATCTCAATTCAATTCAATTCAGTTTATTTTGTGTAGCCCAATATATACAAAATTACAATCTCTACACATACGACATCCCTGTCCCAGGACCTCACATCGGATCAGGAAAAACTCCCCAAAAATAACCTTTGACAGGGAAAAAAGGGAAGAAACCTTCAGGAGAGCAACAGAGGAGGATCCCTCTCCCCGGATGGACAGAAGCAATAGATGTCATGTTTACAGATGAACAGCATTACAAAGTTACATAAACACATTACATGAATATGACAATGTATGAATGGAACTCCAATCCATGAAACAGAAGGAGGTAGAGAGGAGGGGGCGGGGCATCAGCAGGGCCAACGCGGGAGGCCGGCTCACCAGGCATCAGACACCTCCAGGTCCAATGGACCCTATGAGACGTGAAGTCACAACGACTCCGGGGAGGAAGCAGAGTTATCTCTCTCTCTCGCTCTGGATAGGCCATTCTCTGAGGTTTCCCCTCCCATGTGTCTCCTGTTCCTCTTTAAGCCTCTTTTACCTCGGCTGTGTCGAGCGCATATTATTTTGAGTTAATTACCTGTCTATGTCAACCTCCAGCGTCCCACGCTGTGGCCTCGCTGCATCAGCCTGGAGTTCGGGGCTGTCTCCCACTGCAGGAAAATGCACACCTCATGATCGATGACTTCTATTCTCCCACAGCTTCCTTTTAGTATTCCGGCCTCACATGTCCGCGAGGAGCATAATATAAACACTTGTCCTGCAGAATAAGTCCCAACCCTTTGTCCACGCATTTATTTCTTCTGTTTTTGTCACGTGTGGTGTTCAGATGACACTATTATATCTCTCGAATACGCACACTCGAGTAATATCCGCCCTACCGTGCAACAAATCATATATTTGGAGGCCATATTTCACCGTAAAATGTAACGCTCCCTCTTTCTCTATTGAATTAGCGAGGTAATAAAAGCTCTGTATTGACCGAAGTGACAATGGATGCGTTGGGGATTGATTGTGCCATGAAAGCTAGCGAGGACACTTCGGGACGCCGACGCCTCTCCGCGTTCATCGACTGCCTGTTGGAAAACGCGAGAAAAGAGAATATCGCAGATAATGATGATCATAAAATGATGAAATGAGGACAGAGACCCAACCTGAGCCCCGTGTCTGTTATAAATCAGGACATTGGTTTTTCTCCACAAAGTCCTTGAAGAGGACACCCCGGGATGATGGTTTTCATTTGGAACGACCACAGTCACATAATTGCAAATTGTTGTCAAGGTCATCATTTAAGTCTCATAGTTTCATATGCTCTAAGGAGAATGAGACTGAGTCATACCAGCACCTTCCATCTACTGGGGGCATAACACAAACAAATGTCTCCATATCATGTAAGCACAGTGTACTAGGAATCAAATCAAGGCGGCGCCTCGAGATTAGAGAACAAATTCCACATGTTCTTAAGATTGATTTATTTAATATTTGACCGTATCATTTTACCATTGATTTGTGATGAAGGTGAACTCCCCAAGACCTGAGACAGACGTTGGATGTGTGCTTACTGCATATGAGGAAAGAGTTGTGTAAAGCAGTCAATCCCAAAGTCTGGGTCGGGCCCCTGAGGTGGGCCGCGGGAGAACATATCACGGTCAACAAATACATTTTCATTTTCTACCACAGTCTGTTGTTTCTCCACGACACTTTCAAGAGAGAGAGCCTGACTGTTCTTAATGTTCTGATAATTGCAGCCTACTTATAACATTAATTTTCTTTTTTAAAAGGCTGGTATACATTATCTTTGTTTGACTGTTAAAAGAAAGAAAACAAGAGCCTGTTAACTCCCAAAAGGCATTTAGTTGGACTAATATACAAAATACTTAACAAGGTAATAGTTTTTTAGTTCCACGTGCATCTTTTCTAAATAGCTGGTTCACCTATTCAGATGATAAAAAAGGTGACGCGGTTGTCGTTTACCTGATTTATGGGTCGTGATGGTTTGTCATTTAAAAGAGAAAGAAAAGTGGGACAAAAAGAACAATAGTTTGGGAAACACTGGAGGCTCCATTAGCAGCCAGGAGAGCGGTTTCACAGAAGAGTCGACTACTATGAACATGGTGCATCTTTTTAGACTAACAGCTCGGAGGTAAAGTTAACCCTTTACTAGTTGTATTTGAGGAGAATTGATCATTGCCACAGGGTGAACAAAATTAAATAAATCTCCCGCAGGTGATCGATTGGTCGACTACTTACTGGGAGTAGTGGATGACAATGCAGTTGTGAATGCCCTTGCTGCAACTGGCATGAAACGCCCCATATCCTATCGAACTTGAGATGCATTGTGGGTGATATACAGCAGGTGCCAGGCATAGAAAGGGCAATATCTCTAGTTTGGCATCGATTGATTCTTTATTTTTCTTTAAAGCAGATGCATTGGTAATACAGACTTGTGTACTTAATATATTTGTTAATGTTGCACTATATTTTTCTTAAAAGCGTACTTCTCTGTAATCATCTATTTTGTGCAGTCGCTGTCAGTGAATCATGCACCATCTGAGAGGTTGAGTCAGTTTTGTACCGTACGCACAAAAGAATAAATGAATCCAAGATGATGAACGTTGCCCCCCCTGCTGCCCTCGTAATGACTCCTCTGGTGAATGACTGGTGTGCTCTACCGGCTCTTAAAGGGCAGCCGTTCTTTGTGCGACCAAATTAATGTTCGAGGAACGCTCATTGTTGTGAATAAAAAAAAAAAAAAAGGGTACAAAATAATTAGCAAAAATGCTGCTCGAGTGGGAGGGTCTGTTTTTTTTCTATAATCGTTTGGTAAATTTGGTAAAGTCAGACATGAAAATAATCATCAGTTGCAGCCCCTATTTCACCCATTTTTTTGTATTCATTTCCATACCCCGACTGTTCATCTTCGACCTCTCTGTCCTTCATGGCGAATCCGTCAAGAAGGCGGCCTTTTTTTTTTTTCTTCTTCCCGATCGGCGAACGTGTCCGTCACCTCGCCTCGATATATGCAGCCCGTGAGATATGATTCCCCGCCGCTATTTTGCCCGGCGATTATAACCATTAACAAGCAATCTGTCTGTGGATGGATGGGGTCACTCCCCTCCGCATTAAAACATTCACCAGGGACGATGATTTACTGGGCGCTCTCACCAAGCGAGAGGATTGTGCGCTTTGTAACGTCGGGCCATTCGAGAACGGGACGCATTCCAGAGTGCATCACAATCGACGCATACGGAGCATATTAATCACCGCCGCCACTCTCCTCCAACTTTATCCTGATTAATTGAATTGTTCACTTCTGCGTGTCTGATTTGACAATGCGGCTCCAATGTTGTGACATAAACCAGCCCTTGGGAGAGATTCCAACTTTTAAACGGGGTGCTATCTTTGGAGCAGGGAAGCAAAGCTGTAATTAAAGTAGTTGTGTACTTGAACAGTGTGCATGTAATTTTTTTTTAATCCCCCCCCCCCCTCATAATAAGGGTGAGTGCAGGACAGTAATCATCATCAGGCCAAACCAGAAATGGGTTAACAAACGGATGTTTTTGACCGTTATAAGATAATCTGCACAGCCTGCATGGGTGCACAGATTAAAGAGGTGGGTGTCAATCTGGGTTATCCTTTCGAACCGCAAATTAAATCACCTGCAAAAAAAGGATAAAAATACATAGAGAGCAATGCAGGGGAGTCGTGACGAAACGCAGAAAGAGAAAAACACCAGGTACCGAGGAACTAAGACTTTTTCTTTTTTTTCCGGACGGGAACATTTCACGCCGTCGCCTGTATTTATCAAGCCGACTGCAAACAAAAAAAAGGAGCGGTATATAAACACAGACACAGCCAAGCAGTGGAAAATTACAAGTTGGGCCGAAAGATGGGAGTAGACAAAAAGGCGAGAGGAGAGCGAAATGGGCAGGTGGACCCGAAGTGATGTGGGATTTGAGGACGGAGAGAAATTGATAGTCGGAGGGGAGATCGTCTCTCTCTCTCTCTCTCTCTCTCGCAGCTCTCTGTGACCTGAGAGGCACAGCCTGTTTGATTTAGTGCCAATCAGAGTTTTTAATGTCTGTGCGGCGCATCATAATTTATTAGGATTATCATAAACTTGCGCTGCGAGTTGGAGAGGGGGCACTTGTGCCTCCCACTCAGAATGAATTACTTGCTGCAAGATGTGAGTGTCAGTCAGGGCAGGAATGGCGACACCGGCTTCTCTCCCCGAGATACACACACACACACACACACACACACACACACACACACACACACACACACACACTTTGTTTTCTTTCGTATTTTCAGCTCCAACCTTTTCCATTCGGCCCGTCAAAGCCGGGATCCACGATGAATATTCATCGCGTCCCATTCCACCCATCGATAGAGGCCAAGGATATGAGGTGAAGGAGAGCTAAAAGCGGGCCCTGAATTGCATTCTGGACTGGAGTGGACCGTCTCTCTCATCAACAGAAGGTGGGACCCTTTTTTAGGAGAGGCTTTGGATCCATTATACTCGGGGCAGTACCCGTTTTGGGGCGTGGCCCTTTAGGAGAGCGCGTGACTGCTCTAAACGGGTCGATTTGCATGGCTCCTGGTGAATTGCTGCTCGTCAGCGTGGCCCTTCGGGGGGGGGGCCGTGGCCGTTCTTGGCGCGTAGCCGTTTGGGAACGGGGTGCACGTTCGGAGCGCGTGCTGCCCTGGTTTTTAGTTCCACGTGCATCTGAATTGCATTCTGGACTGGAGTGGACCGTCTCTCTCATCAACAGAAGGTGGGACCCTTTTTTAGGAGAGGCTTTGGATCCATTATACTCGGGGCAGTACCCGTTTTGGGGCGTGGCCCTTTAGGAGAGCGCGTGACTGCTCTAAACGGGTCGATTTGCATGGCTCCTGGTGAATTGCTGCTCGTCAGAGCGCGGGCCGCCGCCTGCGACGCTGTCGAGGAACCGGCTCACCTCTCGATGACTCCAGCGAAGTGAGTTGCATTGTGGGTCGGCTAGCAGCAGTCGACTGTGGTCATCGGCAGCGGATGACATGCAGAAGCCCTGAAGCCTGCCCCCCCCCCCCCCCCCCCAACTGGTGCACAGCGCTCTATCACTACCCCGGCGCCACGTGTGAAGTAGATCGGATGAACGGATCTCGATGCGATGGACACACGGACATGGAGAAAGACAATTTATGTGTTCCTCCTCTCCAAAATATATGAAAAACTTGGAATTGTTCCTCATAGTGGACGGTGATTCATTTGTTCTGCATCTCTGATTTACCCATCGTTACAAGGGTAGATTTATTACAGTTAATACTGTTAATAGTGACCAGTTCTTAAACTTCAAACCAACCTCTTGCATATGATACCAATATTGACGAAGCTCCCTTTCCGCTCCTTTTTGTGACAGCTGAGATTCGGGCTTAATTTGAGCGCCGGCTGAAGGAGACACTTGTCTCCTTGACTGAAAGTAGGACTTGCATCTAAGCCTCGTCGTTCCATTTTGATCACGCAAGAAGGGAAGAAGCAGCGACGGCAGCTCTTTGAATAATACGCCGTTGAAGTGTTATTGTGTCTCTTCGACATGATGGGCTGATATTAATTTACTCCGGGCAACAAATGGCTGAGTGGGAAGACAAACAAATGGTGATGATGTAACTTGAGAAAGATAACTAGCTTCTTTTTTTCCTTCTTCTTCTTTTGTACTGGGTCAAGATGTGAAATAAATACCGTGTTATTAATTCATTTGGAGTTCAACCACACGCACACTGCGAAAGCCTCAAAGTCTAAAATTGACTCGTGAAAGTTCTCTTCTCTTTTTAAAAAAGGGAAAATCTGTCATCGGAGTTGGTCGAGAGAAATGACGAGTATTTGAACTAGACACAAGTCCACAATAATAAATATTTCAGTCACTCATCGAGAAAATACTTGAATTATTAATTTTTTGGAAGAAGTATTTTGTGGACAGGGTGCAGGGAATGCACAATCAAAAAACTAGAACAGGTGCTGAGCAAAAATAAATAAATTAAATAGACACAAATACCACCCAGAAATCTGTAACACATTAGATATATTATCCCATTACAGTTACATAATACTCTTCTCCTACGTTTTGTATTTTGTACTTTTTCTATATAGTAGTATTTTTTAGGATTTATGTGTTTTTTATATGACTTATCTATAATTGTCTTTTCTAGGATAATATTTGTATACATACATTATATTATATTTAATATTTGCTTGCCTAATATTGATCCTGACATCATCATAAGTGTGTTAGACCCGAGTGGCTCGCATCACGAGCACATCATAACAGGACGTCAACTATGAACCATTTCACCTTATTGCAAATGAAGGCATCTTTAACCACACGTGGATTGCAGTGAATTGCATGCGCGCAGCACCAGGTTGTGTCTGTCATTTTTTGCTGTAATTTACCAAATGCACCGCGTGGCTTTTAAACCCCACGGTGGCCTGCGTCGATAGTGGAAACAGACATTCCAGTGTGTGAATGCTCAATCTGTGGAACAATAGATGGCCTGGCTTTTCGGGGAGCTGGTTTGAGGCCTGTATGCTGGCGTGAAGCTCAGTGGGAGTATGAGAGGCAGGCAGACTGGAAGCCTAATTAATGCAGCCTTCCTTAATTAGTCTCCCTCACCGTCCGTGACGCACTCGCCAATCTTCTGACGCCCCCCCCCCCCCTCCCCTCCTGTGCTCTTCCAGAAGTGTGCTCTCGTCTTTTCTTTCCTCCTCAATCCACATGTCCCCGTCTCCTTCCCTCCTCTCATCCACTCGCGCTCTGCCTGGTCTTGCCGTGTTTTTTTTTTTTAGAAGGCATTACCGAACGGTGACAATATGTTCCGAGGTGATAAACGCACGCGTGCATGCTGCTGCTGCTGCTGCTGCAGAGGGCGGCTCAGTCATTCTGTATGCCCCCCCCCCCCCCCCCCCCCCCCCCGCCACACACACTAGAGCGCCACCAGACAACAACATACAAAAAGCCCAGCTGTAGATTGCCTGCAGCCCGCATTGTCTTTTAGAGATACACGGACGCATCTCACAATGCAGGTGGCGACGCCGCTAGAGCGCTCGCACCTCCTTTGCGAGCGGTAATCTGCAAAAAAGACGCCCCGGGTGGGTGTTGGGAGGGTGGGGGGGGTGGGGGGGGGGGGGGAGGAGGAGGCAGGCCAGGGCAGTCAGTAGCTGTCACCGAAGGGCCGCTGAGCTCAAAGATGCTGACATTAACCTCGCATTAACCCCGGAATAATGAGGCAAGTTGTTTTCCACTGGTGGCCGCGGCCATTTGAAAATGGCTGCACTGTGAATACTGATCAAGACGAACTGTTGACACGTCCGCGCGGCTCCGTAACGAGCTGCATGATCAACTCATCGGGGTTTCCCTTCATCGTTCTTGCGGGAGAAGCAATAAACTCCCCTTCAAACGTGGCATTGGATGTTGCAGCGGAGCCAACTGTTCCTTGTTTGTGAGTGATTAGTGTGACGCTAGAACATGTACAAAAAATGATGTGGCCAAGGTATTAATTTGCAATGGAAATGTGGGGTTATTTTAAGTTCGCAGGCAGCTCTGATTATCTCCAGTGGACCTCAGGACCTCGTGTGGTGGGGGGCAGCCTGAGAGATTTCTCACCAGGTGGTGGGGAACAAACCAGAGCTCATAGGAGTGAACTCAGAAAAATGGTAACGCATCGATCCGGGTCGCTTTGGGGCGTCGGCCGATACCGAGTACTGATCCAAGACCAGCGCTTAATTACCAAGCTTTGCATCACTTAAATATCAATTTAACGGAATTGTTGTTTATTATTAGGATAATAAATTGTACACCAGCAACTTACAATAATTTACATCTAAACTGTTTTTTTTTTTTTAATGCAGCAACAAATTTGTCAAAACTTCAAAATCAGTAAATACAATTATAAAGTAGTATTAATGGGCTGCATCCCATAACGCTGCTCTGTGTCTGCTGAATGTGTAAATAGGCAAATATTTGCTCATGCAAATTTCCAAGTGTTTACAAATGTAAACATTAAAAAAATAAACAAGGTTCTGTGTATTTTTCTTAACAATAGTTTCCAGGATGAATTGTGTTTTAATTCCTGATATAACATTGCCATAAAACATAACATTGACTCTCAATCATGCAGACCACGATCACCCGAGAGAGGAACGCGTCCAGCACCTGTTGGACGTGTTTTGAATATGCATAACCTGTAACTCTTCTCATCTAACGCTATGCAAGAAAAAAGTATTAATTATTACAAATGTGGTTTTATTACTAATGATTTAATTTCGAATTATTTCCTAAAACGTCAAACAATTCCTTTCAGCATTGCAAAGGCATATTTGAATCAGATTAATGCGCTTACACGTTCATCATTAGATGATACATGACCAAAACATGTAATCCAAAAAACAGCTTATTAATGGAGTTGAGTTTGATGGGCTTCGACACTGCACATGTATCCATCATCCACTCCATCATATTTATAACAGAGAGCTGATGAACATGATAGAATAGAATTTGATAATTACCTCAGACAGATCTGCCAGACTTCCAATGGACCATTTGATAAATAACTTTTTGTTCCCCCTGTGAAGATGGGCTATTCATGTATCAAGGTCAGCTTGCATCCTTGGTGCATATCCACAGAAAATGTTTACTCTTTATTCCTCACCATCTATATTATATATATATATATATATATATATTATTTTTTTTTTTTTCTTCTTTCTTATTTGAACGGAGGCAGGACACGGTCTGAAATAGAGACCAGAATAGGGTCGAGGTGAAGTCCCTTTTCTTTGCTCCCCTGTAATAACGTTTCAAACCTTGGTCGTGATTGCTTTCCACCATATTAAAAAGAGGCTTTGGTGGCACTTTGCAGTGAACTCGCTTTTCAGATGAGATAGAAACACCCAAAGAAAAGAGAAAAAAAAGGAATACTTGGGATTGCTTCAGATGTTTTCTTTTTTTTTTAGGGGGCGGGGTTTCAGGAGGAAACTTGAAAGGTTTAACGACTGAGACGCGAACACTTTCTGCAGAGTGCTGAGTGGCTTTGTGTAACTCCCACAGGCTCAGCTCCGGGACAACCCGTTGGACGGAGTGATCCCTTCTAAGAAGCGAGCGTTGCCAGAAACACAAGCCGGAATTGTCAGCTTCCTGCAGACCGCGACGTGCAGCGGCAGCAGCTTGGCGAGTCGGTCTCCGACTCCCTAACCCCCCTGCCTGTAAGCCCAGGTTACTGCGCGGCTGTGTGGGTCTGAGATCTGGGAGCTTTCAAGGTGCTGCACTCCTAACTGGTGCACGCCGTGACTCACCGCTCACACTGCAGTCTGCAGACTTAACCGCCGAGCGTAAATCTGTTCAGTCTGCTCCCGTTTCTATTTCAGTTTTTTTTTTCTTCTTTTCTTCTGTATTCCTCCCACAATTCGTGTATATTTTATGCCGTGATTCACCGGCTTTGCTTCCTCCTCTTTGAGAATATCAAATTTTTGGCCCGTTAAGTGTGGCCCATTTCTTCTGTGGGTTTTTCAAAAATATATATTTTTTCGGGAAGGGGGGGGGGGGGTTATCTCTGTGTCTTTATTTCTATAACTCTCTCTCTCTCTCTCGCTCCCCCTCTCTCTCTCTCTCTCTCTCTCTCTTTCTTGTTCCCGGGGCATCATTTGCATGGCCTACTTTCCGTACGGGGTTCGGTTTAATACCCACAAGTAGACACTTGAGCAGTAAACACTTCCCTTGCCGTGACTACCGGCGGGCTTTACTGAATGAACCGATCCACTTAGGGCTTGATCCGTGTAATGCCCGATATACCATGCCGGACCATACTTCAGGATCTCCACCTCCGCAGGGTCAGAAGACTCCACTTCTCTCGGAAAGACAGACACTTACTGCAATTATGAGATTAACTTTAGTTACTTGGCGGAAACATATGATCTGCATTCATTCCCGTAGTTCACTCTCTCACATAGGAGAGTGAGAAGTCCATCAGAGAAAAATGAAACCTGCGTGTTAGTAGCAGTGAGGATTGTGTCAAAGACGTTAACGTCACATGACTGGTTAGCCGTATCGGATACATCAATAATACGCCACAGTAAAGAAGAAGAAAAACCTTACACGGCACATGCTGCGAATTGTGGTTGTTGATCCTACCGACGGATTTTCAGCGGACAGGAAGACGCTAAATTTCTTTCCGGGTTCCCTCGAACAGTCCATGCGGTGCGATCACGTCAGCGTTTTCCGATGTGCAACAGCTAAATCTGAACTGACAGCTGCGCCTCTTTTACTTGAGAGGGAGTCTGTTCGCGCCTGTCAATTTGTTTCCCCACTGTGCTCATTACAAAGTTGAAATTCCTCAAAACGTATCCCAAAAGTTGTGAGCGCGACGTTTTATTTATTTTTATTCTATTTTTTTCAAGCCCTAACACGGACTTCAAATTTCTTCCACATTAGTTCCACATTAGTTCCCCTTTGGATTCTGCCTTTTTTTTTAGCCGGCCGTGTGATTATTTTTTGTACACATTTGTCAACGCCCGCCTTTTTTTAAGATACTTAAAAGCCTCAAAAGTCACCGTCACCAGGGGGGTATTTACTGATGTACTGTAACACCTTGAAGACCTGATTTCAAGCATCTAACCAATAAGCCCAGTGACTTCAAACCCGGACAGTGCAACACATGCTGACTCATTTCTGGGGTTTTTGGACTCATTCCTGCATCACTCTGCTACGCACATATAGACACACAGGCACATATATTGTATGACTGGAGTATATATAATACGTAGGCCAACAAAACAAACATCAGTGACGGGCTTCACCTGTCAACCCGAGCGCTGTTCTCCATATACCTCCAGGGTACTCCACTATTTCTCCATAAAGTGTTCCCTACAGAGACTGGAAAGGAAAATAGTATCAAATGCATAACTTCAGAGCAAATGTTCAGCGGCATTCGCACATTTGCATGCATTTTCTTCGATATTTGGGAAGGGGGTGGAAGATGTGGGCTGGGGATGAGGATCTCAGAAAGCTAATCTCCCACTGCATTTGCAAGGCTTTCTGGGACACCAGCACCCCAGGAGGAAGCTGTCTGCGCACTATAAACAACTTCTCGGAGTTCTTTTTTCTTCTTCCTTCTTTTCTTTGAGAGAGCGGGGAGATAGACTCGGAGGTTTGTCTTCCCTAAAGATGGGAGCGGCGAAATAAACAAGAGACGGGGAAAACGGATGAGAGATAGCGAGTGGGGGTGCAGGGTCCATATATAAGGGCTGACTGGGAGAGAATGAGAATGGGCTGTTTTTCATTTCACCTGTCGACAGGGAAGAAAAAGGAAGCGCCTGTCACAATCGGGGGCAATGTCAACGGGACGGCCGAGGTTTCCATGACAACTGGGAATCCCCCCCCCCCCCCCCCCACACACCCGTATTTGAGCTGTTGGTTGAGGTCTCGTTCCGTCCACTCCAGGAGAACTGTGTTGCATCTTCCTCTCTCTCTTTTTTTTGCCCCCCTCCCCCCCATATCTTTGTCTCCATTTAGTCCCGCTCACATCAAGCCGCGGCCTACTGAGCGTCGCTCTGCTTGTTCTACATCAAACGCCCGGCGGGTGAGAGTGAATTTAACGGCCTCTCGTGCTGTCGCTAATGTCTTACATCTGTGTTTAACATCTTTGGCAAAAACAAATCAGGTTTGCTGTTCGCAGACGTTCCAGCGATCTCTCCAAGGTTTTTTCAGAAGAGCCGGAGAAAAACAACAACAACAACAACAACAACAAAAAGAGAGGCAGCGGAGACGCCACTCTGTCCAATGGAAACAAAGAGCGCACAGGTCAAGATCCCCCGCGGCGGTCTATAAAGATAACAACAAGCCGTCGTGGTTTTAGGTCGTTTCCCCGTTGCTGTCCGTGCAATCCCCAGGATGAAATGTATCAGCGCTCTGATCTGGGATCAGGCCTCGCTGCACACTGACACACAGCAGTGACGAGGGAACGTCCTAAACCCCTGCTCAGTTATCACGACGGCGTGTTTGTGCGTCTGTTCATACGAATCACAAATAAATAAACGCTGTGACAAAATACTTTATTTATAATACTTTTAATTATAACAATTGCTGCAATTTATCAGCTGAACATCCGTACTGCCCAATGTTGACTGCCATCAGCTTACCGGCGAATAAGACGACATTGACAGACGTCAGTGTCCGATATCTGTTTTGTTTATCGAGCAGTGACACAATGGCTGACACAATACAATAAAAGCAGTCACTCCAGTCTGGGTGGGAATGAGCCTTGTGTTTGCCTGATGTCAGTCCATCGGGTCGCACCGAGGATCGGGTATCGGTGACGAGGGGGCCGACCTCTTCCATTCAATCTGCTGTACAGATGATTTAAGTTTTAAGTTTGGACCAATTTGTTGTTAGTTCAAAGAGGTACTTGCATTGTGATTCCTGTTCATTCTGAAGGACTTTTCAACAAGTTGCAAACACTATTATTATCAGTCGGGTACCAGTATCAGTCACCAAGGCATCGTGAATGAAAAAGACTTGACGGCGGTGGAGCTGTCCGTCACCCCGGATGAGCGGCGTGCAGCAGCATGTTTGTGGGGGAGGGGGGGGCACTCAACTGTAGTCCAGCTATGCGAAGGCCCCCCCCCCCCCACACACACACACTGGCAGTGTAGCCAAATGGTCTTTGAGTTAATCTCAGGCGGATAAAAGAAGAAGAACAAAAATGATTAAATGGGGCACAAATATACTGTGGCGGCATGTGTTACACATGGGAGGCCTTCCCAAGTACGGTTTATGTGTGGAACACCGCTCATGTTTACTATTTACATTAGACTTCTTTTTGGTTTCACAAAACAAATATCTGTGCGCTTTCATGGAGGTACAAAAACATTCGTCACATTTAGTGGGAAGCCGTTTGAAACCCCCCCCCCCCCCCCCCCCCAAAAACATAAAATAAATAAACAACGTTATATTAAAGGCTGCTTCATAAATTTGGATGATTTAATTTGCAAAGATGTTATGAATTCCTTAATCACTTTTCTAACAGCAGTTATTAGGTTATTTAGGTTTATTAAATTATTTTTATGAAGATGTCTTTTGTCTTTATAGTAAATAACATCAAAACCAAATAAAACAACAACAACCAAATCCTCGGTATCGGCCTGGAATTACACAATCGGTGCATCCCGACTGTCAACGATGTTCAAAATGACTTTTTCATGCTTGAAAGTGGTCGAAAGAAGCAAAAGCACCTTCACAGCGAGTGGGTTACCGACAGATCCACGTTGAATTGTTCTAATGCAGTTCCACAGTGCTGTGAAAGACACACTGAATATCTTAATACCTCAGCAGATTAAAAAAGAAATCCTACCTGCATGCATAGATACCACTGGAGATAAGCCAGACAAATATGTTTCCGATTGTAATTTGGGTGAACCAACAAACTGATTCAGATGAGAACCCCCATGAAGCACCACACAGAGCGCTTTGTGGTCGGTGTTGTTTCCGGCGTTGTTGGCTTGCTCACAATCAGACCCAGAAGAAGAAGAAGAAGAAGAAGATGATGATGAAGAAGAAGAGAACGAATAAAAGGAGTTTGATCAAAATCAGAGGCCACTTTTCCATTGTCACACAGTTGGAAGATGATGAGGACAATCTGTCCCATGCAGGGCGACACGGTCCCCTGTAGGCGCGGTGATTTTAAGGCAATACGTTTATGTTATGTTCCTCCATCTCTCATTTTTGGAGCTGCAGGTGGACTTTTTTATTTATATATATATATATATATATATATATATATATAAATATATATATATATATATATATATATATATATATATATATTTTCTTTTCTTTTCCCGGAGCAAAGATTCTATATCCCCATCCCCTCCTGGCATCACTCCCCACGGTACTGACAGACCTACAGTAGCACTGCGACATTTTCAAGATGTATTTACTGCGGTCAACGGTTATAATCGAGGTCCATTTCACCTCCACTGAAGCAGATTATTAGGTGCTATATCTCAATAATACATTTTGGTTTCAGAAGCATTTCTTGGATGTTGTGTGTATATATATATATATACACATATATATATATATATATATATATATATATATATATATATATATATATATATATATATATATATGTGTGTAAGGCAATCAAATGCTGTTGATTTGAATGGTGTGGTACAGTCATTAGAAAGTCATTGGCAAAGAGCGGTTGGAGCCAATGGAGAAGTGAAGATAAGAACTTATATTCCAAATATTGATTCCCAACCGAGTCGCACATTCATAATCGTCTGCGATCCGCAGCTTGACCACAGAGCTTCATTAAGATTCTGACAAAGTACAGTCTCATAATTATGCAAATGGAAGGCTTCTTTTTAAGTCCCTCTAAAAAAGAAAATCCCGTCCTGCAAATGTGATTTATTCATATGGAGTCGGTGGAAACAAACAAAAGAGGAGACTGTTTGTTGCACACTGCGAAACTTGTGCTGCTGAATCCGTGTTTTCAATTAAAGACTGGCGTCCTTTGCCAAGAAACTTTAGATTGTAGAGTTTTTCTATGACAATCAATTTGAGGCTGAATTAAGGCCAAAGCATTACTCACTCCCATAATCAATCAGCTATTTTTGTCCCCCCCCCCCCCCCCCCTTTTTTTAAATTTTACTTTGTGTTTTTTTTTGCTGTCGCCACTTTGTTAATCGGTTTCCTTTTTCCATCAATACGTGGATGGATTTCCGCTTGAAAAACTGTCACTTCATTGATCACACCGTGCTGATCGGGTTTCTTTTGGTAGCAGTACCGCATGCAATGATTTGTAACATAACCATGTTCATATTATTGAGTGCGTGGATACGGGGTCGATCTAATTAAAACATTGTTTTTAGCACGAGCAAAAATTTAAAAAAACAATAAAAGCTCCTGGGCAAAAAATGTCTGTAAGAACATGGATAAAGACGGACGTGTTTATTTGTGTATTCACACAACAAATACAACAAATATTTAGCACTTTGACAGTTCTCCGTGTTCATGGATTTTGAAACAGAAGCCTTGTGTTGTTGTTGTTTGATGCTGCTCTGAGGGTCCCGCAAATTTGGAAAATGCAACTTTGTTCGACACGGTGATTTATTCACCCGCACTTGATTGAAAGCACCGATTATTTTCAAATTGTTATTAACAGTATTATTAATTATTCATATACAGGCTATGGCAGAAACCAAGCCATTCTATGTGTAATCAGAACATTCAAAGGGTCATTTTGTTCGTCCAAATAGCCGACGGTTACGGAGGTCACCTTTTTTATCCTTTTTAATGCAACAACTCGATTAACTGAATTAACTGGACCAGCAGAAAGCGAGGCGTGAAGGGCCGTCAGCCGGTTTGCTGCAGCCTCTGGACACCTGGTACGACGCATCACGCGTCTCCATTCACGTTCTGGTCACGTTCGGGTTTCTTTTTTTTTTTTTTGACCGGTAAGCGTCGTCGGCGCTTGGCACTTTGCTGTCATGTGAAATGCATGAAGTCTGCGGTTCCATCACCTTCCCCCGACTCCCACACGGCACCAGCCACACTCGCTTCGATCAGTCTGAAGCCGGCTTGTCAGTTCGGGGGGTGGGTGGGTGGGTGGGGGGGTGGGGTCAGAGTTGAGGCGGAACTCTTAATGACTCCCAGAAGAGACGACATCAAGGCTGTGGTCTCTCACTTCGTGCTTGATGCAAATACACTGGAAGTGTGCATTGATTTCTCCATCACGTCAGGACTATTCACCAGCGCCAAATCCTTTCCCAGTCTCTCCCAATTAGCTTTCGGCCTGGGGAACACTGTCGATTCCCATCTGCCCATCTGCCTGTCAGTGGCTTCATTCCACCAAAAGGAGTGAGGGAAGGGGAAGCGAGGGAAGGAAATGAGCGAGAGAGCAAGCAAGCAATGGATAATTCCGTGTTTGGCGGCTACGGGCGAGAAGGCTTGGCATATCCGTCCACAGCCAGTAGCCAGTAGGGGTGGTTTTGGAAGCGGAAGGACTCCCTGAGAGAGATACTGTTGTTCGGATGATAGAGCGAGGCACAATGCCCACTCGCTCACTCTGCAGCCATTTATCAATGAAAACACAGGACTCGTTCTCCGTACGGGCCTCTGCCCAAAGGAGGGATGTGTCGATTTTTTATTTTTCTCGTTTTCTCTCCGAGTTTCATACGTCTCCGTTTCTATCTATCGTTCATATCTTTCTTTCCCCCCCCCCCCCCCCCGCCGCCGCCGCCCCGAAGGTTAGGAAAACTGGTCCAGATAATAGCCTGTCTGGGAGGACTTGGGGTGAGTCTTTCACTCTCCCAAAAGGCCCTGGCGTTTGAAGTTGGCAGAGCCAGATAGACGCTCTGTATGATTGCCGCCTCATCATTCTATTTTGGCTTCTTCTGGTTCCCCCCCCCCCCCCGGACTGAAATGAGTGAATAGAATATACCCCGCCCACCCCCGCACGCGTGCAACATCGCTCCGTATCGGCGACGTGTCACAATCGTCAATTCGGAAGCTGGAATGAGAAATCTGCACGGAGTCCAAAACAATTAAATAATATAGTCCTGTCTTTCAAATTACATTTGACAGACAGTTTTCTCCTCTCAAGGTTTTTTTTTCTCTGCCTTGCCCACTTCCCACGGCTGAATAGTGAGTAATTGTATTTGTATGGAGTAGCTGTTGTATCCCATTGGCCGTGAGTGGTTCCATCCTTCTTGAAACTGGCTGCTTTGTCCACGCACGCTGAAAACGTCTTCGCTCTCCTCGCTCGTTGGTATTCCTCCTCACCCTCGTGCCCCTGTAATTACTGAAGCCACGGGGGAAGTGGCTGCCTTTCATAGAGTTTTTTTTTTTTTTTTAAGGAAAGCCTGCTGGGAGCTGCCCACTAGTGGGGAGGAGGAGAAGGACACGCCGCCCTCTTTGCGACCTCATCGACCGGCAAACGAAAAACCCCACAAAATTTGATGAGACACACACACAAAAAAAAAAAGAAATGCATCCACACGTACACTGTTGTCGAGTCATGATTGGACACCGTGCACACAAAACACGCTTTGGGAAAACGCTCATATAAATGCATGCTCACACGGCGGGGCATGTAGTCATTGTGGAAATGTAGCCGCCCGCCCCCGCACGCAAACAGATAAAGTCGCCATTGGCTCCCCCCCCGGCTGCAGGCCAATAAATCCTCATCCCCCCCCCCTACATCCCTTTATTGGTTGTGCTTTTTTCTTTATTTCGCTGCTGGGGTTTTATCTGGGGGCAGCATTAGCTGAAGCCGCATATCCCCGGGCCTGGCACAGCCGGCACTTCGCCCACAGTGCATTAGCTCTCACATGAGGAATGAGTTTTTTGATGAAACGGCCCACCATTCTCCGACCTGATGGAACACCGCTACGGGTTTAGCCACAGTGATCTAATCCGCAGCTGGGCCCAGTCACCGGCTGATGTACTGGAGAGAGAGCATGGAGACAGGGAGGAATTGAAGGAGCTGAATAGAAGAGATGTGGATTAAGAGCGGGGGGGGGTGGGGGGGGGGGGGGATTGAACCAGAATGAAAAGGATACACTCTGCGAAGGAGAAACAGCGTGAGAGGATCCTCCATTTAAGAGTCCATATTTGGCGCGCATGTGTGCGTGCGTGTGTGTGTGTGTGTGTGTGTGTGTGTGTGTGTGTGTCTCGCCCATCTTTCTGGCAGATGAAAAAAAAAACGCCTTGCATGACTGCAGGCACACCAGTGGGTCAGCGCGGTGTGTTTGAGGGGGTAGATCTCGAGAACAAACATCGATAACAACAGTCAAAGTAAGCGACAGCGGCGGCGGTAGAGAACACCCTGGAGGAGCAGAGGCTACATTCAGGATCGTGGGCATGACTCATCGGTGGGCTATAATGACCACAGATGGGCATTAGCGAAGTGTGAGGTTAGCGGCGCGCAGGCCTCGGGGCCCCCAGCGCCAGCTCAGTTATGACAGGCTCAGAATTGATGCCCGTGTAACGAGCCCCCTGATAAATTGCGCGTGTTGTCGGGGGAACGCCAACCCCCGACAACACGAGACAATGTGCTTGTTGTATCAATGTTCTACATCTAGAATAATGGAAAAGTCTGGACTGTTTAAAAAAAAAATATATATATATATAACAAATCTGTCAAATTCTCTCGCCTGTCAATCAAAATGTGTTTTGAGTGGGATAAGTACTTTTACAGGAAAAAAAAAAGTAATCCTTCGCTCACACATTCTTATAACTCACATATAAGGCAATGTGTTTTTTTGGTTCTTGGCATGCCATAATGTTAACTATGCTAATTTTTACACACAGTAGTCAGTATTTCCTAACTGCCCTCCGGTAAGAAATGATCAATTTCCATTGATAACAATAATTCATACAAACTGGGGAATAATATGCTTTTTTTTTAAAAATGGATGCTGAAAACTTTGCTTTTCTATGTGATCTAGTTTATGGGAGAAATCAGACCAGCGAACGACTTCCCTTCCTGGCTGCGTGTGAATTTTAATTATGCGTACGGCCCTCTTTCTCAAGCATCCTTCTCCCTGCATCCTTCCCTCCTCCCTCATATCATCTCGTGTGCGAGGAGGGTCTCACTCAGCTCCCTCAGGGTCTCACGGCGCTCTTATTCCCCAGGGGTCTTCTGTGTAACTCTACGGGGTGCTCAAACACCTCGAGGGGCTTCGGGTGTAGTGGTGGGTTTTGCTACTCCCTCTATCGCCTGTGGTTCGTCCCCCATCCCTCCCTCTGTCTCCCATCTTTCTCTATAAGCTCATTTAGATTTCCTGCCACGTTCCATCGCGGCTAAGCTGAACAAATCCCTGCATATTTTCCTAATGGAAGCAGGGCTGGGAAATTTGGGTTTTATTTATTTAAAAGAATTAAATAAAGTAGTGAGGGAGGAGAGGGAAACAGACTCATAGTCAGATCTAAAGCAGTATTTGCATACTAATATGTGTTTTATTTTATTTGCACACCATCTCAAAAGGGAGAAATATTTAACTTAGTTCATGTACTTATTATAGGCCCGACCATGGCCAGGAAAGTGGTCGTGTTACTTAAACGTAATGTTATACGGTTTCTTCCAATGTGTTATGTGCAATTTCACCTGTTTCTGTGATATTATGTTGACCTTTTGCTAAGTATGCTTCTACCTGCCACAACAACGTACACCAACAAAACAAACCTCCACCACTGAGCAATGAGGGCACATAGCTCACACAAATTGGGACGCAGCCCGATGCTGTGTCCTCTGCCAGCCACATACCGGGCGAAGCCATGGATTATTAATATGGTACACCGAAGTCTGGGACCTCTCCAGAAAGGGAAAACACGACACGTCCAAGCAAGAGGACGCCGCTGTCCCATTTTCTCGAGTGTTCCTCTTCTTCACGTTCAGTTTGACACGTCTTTCTTCAAGTTTTACTGGCAATTTCTAAGATTGGAACCCAGTCACACACGCCTGTCCCAAATCTGCAAGCAGAGTAACACCTACCTGACTTGCTTTCTCGGCTCCACACACACCTTATTGTATTGCACTTATTATTTTTTTCAAAAGCATAAACCCTCAAGCTATTCACAGATTGTGCTAGCGCGTAATCCAAAACGTTGCGTTCGACCATGTGCACTCTTGCACATACTCGGAAAGTGAGAAAGAAGTTGCTCATATTGAGCAGCGACGTGATTCACTTTGATGTGTGGTCACCTTTTTTTTATTATTTAAGTCGGCTGCATGTGTAGATATTAGGCAAATGTATAAAAATAAAATTCTCAAGCACTGCAAGGGGCTCGAGTTCTGTTCTGCTGGAAAATAACAAGCATGTCCCTTCAAATATATTGGCCTAGTTCCCATTCAGATAATGCCAACGTGCATCCATGGGCACAATACTTTTGAGATTTTTTATTCAGAATAGTACTGTTGCGTAACTTTTCCCATTAGTATCTTAACACAACTAAAACTAGCTTGCACCTTGAAACAAGATCAAACACTTTGAATCTGCCACATCCTTTTTTCCCCCTGAGGCTCCAAACTTCTTCAAAAGAAAAGCATCGCCAAGCAAGACCGTTTCCAACTCGTCACACTTTGAATTTCTCGATCCCGTATCTCGTTAGACAAAAACCACAGAGTCTGATCCCCCCCGCTAAAAGGTTCTGGCCGTCCTTCGTGGTCCTTTATGGTGCATCAAGCCGGCGACGGAGCGGCTTTGCTCCACCCAGCAGGTATCCGTCCCCGACTCCTCGGACACACGAGCCGAGAGAAGCCGGTGGCGGGGCTGGAGTGGATTGATCACACTAAAAAACGACGCAAGCTGACTGTTAATGAGCAAGGGAGCAGACAGCAAGGGGGGGGGGGGGGGGAGAGGATGCCGAATGGCGGCGCCCGGGTGAAGCACGGAGCCAACATGCTTCGGACCAGACGCTCCGATTCAACACATCCAATCATTCACACTGCCTTGGGCCACAGCAGGGGGTATTATGGGATTCTTGGGGATTTTCATTTCCTAGCTTTGTGACTGACAGCTATCTACACTGATCGACACTGAGGAAGCTAGCAGCCCAGTGAGAGGGGGTGGCGCAAGGCTAATTGACTGTCTTCCAGCTAGTTAATGGCCGCCCACCCCTGCAGATAGCCTAGAAATGATGAATCCTAAGTGCTGGAATGTTTTTGGACGAGATGCATGAACTCGGCTCGCCAATTCTCACGTTGCCTTTTTCCCATAAACATGTGGATGCGGTCGGTGCGAGTTACCAGCGCCCTGGGTGTGAGGAGTTTTCTCTGCCGTTATGAGCACTGTCTCCACGCTCCGAAGGCAGGAATTGGAATTAGACGGAGCCGAGGGGGTCTCCTAAATAAAGCATTTCTGTGGTTGAATTATTGAACAAATAGAGATGTATACCTGCGAGCAAAACAACGGGACCTGATGGTCTTTTTGAACACAGCAGCAGAATCATTCATGTATTAAATTGTGTGTTCCAATTATTTGCTTCAGCGTACAGCGTTGGACTAGGAGATTATTTTTTTAACAAGACCATGATTGATAAATAATAGATATTGCACGTAGAACATATGCGTGCACTGGAAGTGAAGACAGAAGCTTTTGAGAAGACGAGCCAAAAGACAGTAACGGAAGAGTTGGTGTGGCACGGCAGCAAAAGATTCAAATGAAAACCGTTCATTTCATCCACCAAATATAAAACCCACCTTGGCCTTGAACATATGATTATGAACAGACCAAATACCACGTTTTGTAAGGGCCCCATTATATATTCCAGATTCTTTTTTTTGCTGTGTTTTACGAGAGAAGCATGTTTTGCCATCATGTCGCGGATGAATAAAATTACAACAATTCACAAAAGATTATTCAAAATTGAATGAATATCAACACAACATTTAACTATTTATAATGTTTTTGTTTTTCACCAAAGACCAGGTGTACAAATTCAACGATCTTTCACATCCGAGTCCATTCTTACCTACAACTTGGAATTCAAAGGGCCTTAATATTTTAAATGTCTTTGGTTGCTAAGTTGTGTGGTAACAATTTGTACATTTCACAAAGATTTATTTCCCCGTCTTACTTTAGTAACGTCTCCTTTCTGTTCTTCATGCGGAACTCTGGAAACAAAAGAAACGCCATTTCAATCTATTTCAAAACTCTCTTCAGCAAAGCTGATGAACAATATCTGATCCACAGCTAATATCCATTTTAATTTGCAGTAGATACACAATGTCTGCGCTGAGGTCATCCCATTGATTTAATGCAAGCTCCCACAATGGGAGAAATGCCATTCTTTGAACCCACACAAAGAGGGTTGCATTTGAAATTGATTTTGCGAGACGACACAGCCACTGTAATGTTTCTGTACAGCCCGACTATGAAATCTTGAAGACGAATTAATACATTTGATTTCACTGTGGCTGTGGAAGATTAATAGTTAAAGTGAAAGCTAAATGAACCATAAAAGAAAAGTCCTAGTCAACTCTTATGCAAGCCACTTGTCAGTGTAACTAGCGCGTTGAGGGGAAGGAGGATCTCCGCTAATGCACCGAGGACGCTCCCCTGCGAAAGAAGGGAAAGTGGCCAGCGTGGAATTTGGATGGACCATCTAATTTTCTGCTCCAGTAGATGTCTGTGGGTGGTAGGCGCGCATGTGGAAGGCCACGCTCTGGTGGTAATGTATGGGGACTTCAGTTTAGAGTCAGCAAAGAGAGTGAAGAACTAAAATAGGTAGGATGGTAGGTAGGTAGGTAGGTAGGTAGGTAGGTAGGTAGGTAGGTAGAGAGGCCTTGACTAACTGCATGAAAGCAGTGGCCTGTGTGTGTGTGTGTGTGTGTGCGTGTGCGTGTGCGTGTGAGTGTGTGTTTGCTCCACAGCTCTGGCTCGGGCCTCGGCATTGACAAGCTGTCCACATCTCACTGTAATTTAGAGACCTTCCCCAGGAGAGCGGGTCTGAGTTATAACGTTTCTCTCTACCCACCCGTCCTACCGTTCTCGCTCCTTCCTTCTCCCTCCACCCATCTCCCAGCCGCTCCATCTTTCTTTTTCCAATGTGATTTGGTTGTCCGCCTCGTCATTGAATTGATTAGCGGGGGACGGGGAGGTTCATAGCCATCATTCTTGCCGGTCATAGTGTCGTTGTACTCACCAATGGTTGGGGGTGGGGGGTGGGGGTGGGGCGGGGGCATGCATGGATACAATGTCACCATTGTCTTCAACTGTAGCACTATGCCCAACATCTACCTACCTACCCACTCACCCATCTAGCAAATCCATCCATCCACTTAACCAACCAACCAAACATGGGAGACTGCTGTTTGTGTTACATCTCGTCAACATTACTTCCTTTAACGTAACTGACGTACTAAATAACCCGCCGTACGTAAGTTATGCAAACAAATGATTAAAGACTTAAAAACTGGAGAGCTTGGGCAGAAGAGATGTGCCAAGAGATCAACTTCCCTTCCATTTGTTTACCTCCCCGATGAGGAGGTCACCTCCAAGTGTGTCTCCCCCACACCTGATTCCATTGTTCCCTACTCTGGGAGTGGGTGGAGCCCTCTATTTACCCAGCGCCTCACACGATGTTAGATGTTGTTTTTTTAAGACAAGTTTACATATGTAACAAGGGACACGGGGCTATATTTCTTGGTTTCTCTCGTCTTTCCTGTACAACAAATGATAATGTGCGCTTCTCATTGTTTGCTTTCCACTTAGCTTTCCACTTAGCTTTCCTCTTAGGAACTAGAGATGAGAGTTGGACTACAGAGACAACGTATACAACCGGGTTGTTTCACAAGAAGCCAGTCGGCAAGCTCATTTTAAACCCATACAAAGCTAAGTCTTCATCAGACGAGAGCCGCTGGCCCGTTTTGGCCCCAACAACAGCTGGTGTGGGCGGCACACTCGAAGAGAAAACGACGCCAATCCCCATAAGTGTATTCTTCCGCGTGGGTTTAATGGACTTCTGAATTGAATTTTGCATCGTCTCAACATCACAATGCACAGAAGTGTGTTTATCTCATTTTGACAAGTAGATTGGAATGGAACGTTTTTTCTGATACGGAAGAGGTTAGTAATCGTAAAAGCTCTCCCCCCCCCCTACCACACACACATTTTCTTCTCTAAACTAATCAAACCTCCTTTATAAAAGCACATGTCTCCAATCAGCCGGAGTCCTTCATCAGGTGTCCCACAAGACCGGTTAGAAGTTGCTTTTCTTTACGCATGACTGAGAAACAATTTATGGGAAAATGAAAACGGACATCCCCTTGGACACAAAAGAAGCAGTTTATCAAAACTCTCATTTTGTACAAGCAAATTACCGCGAAACGATGCCCCCCCCCCCCCCCCCCCCCCCCTCTCCCTCCAAACCAGATGCCTGTGATCAGCCCGAGATGAATTCTGACAAAACGCTTCGGAAATTCAAAGCGCTGCGAAGGTAAGAAGTTGGATTCCCTCTGAGGTTCCACGCGCCTCATCACTGTTGACATTTCCGTGTGACTGCGAGAAATTAAGAGCGGCCACTTTGGATGCTAATTCCACCGTTTAGCACACGATTTCCCCATTCTGTGCAAAGCTTTACTCCCACCAGAAAGCTGTCGCGCCGGCTTCCCATTCCCCGCCTCGCATTCGCGAGCCGAGGTTCAGAGGTACACAGCGAGTCCTCCCCCACCCCCGCCGAGAGGAAAAACAACCCTCATTATGTTAAGTTTTAATCACTTAATCCGTGTTTTAATAGAGGAGTAAACAAATAAAAAGCACATCTGAGCAAATGAACAGTTGGAGTTGTTCTATAATAGCTCGTACATCTTTCACAGGTTGTAATGAGCTCCTCTCTCCTCTGGGCTCTCCAGATGTGCGCTGTTGAGAGACTTGGGTTGTGTGTGTGCGGCGGGTTGCGCTAATCTGCATGTGCGCAACTTTACAGCGCTCGCCATTTTGAACACCTCTAGGAGACAGGACGGGAATGCGTCTCTCTGTTTAATTTTTATCTGACTATCATATTATCGCTGTGGAAAGCATGAGCGCTTCATTTAAGCATTAGATCCCCAACAATAAGATGAGGCGAACACCCTTTTTTTACATTTCTTTCCTGTATCCAGGCAACAAGAAAAACTCTCTAACTCTGTATCTGTTGCTCTCCGGGGGAACACCCCGGCGTCTTACTTTTAAAAATGAAAAGCTCACGCAGAATATTTTTTTCTTTGCCCTTTTTTAAGTGCGTGGCAATCTATTCACACTTTCCCTTTTTAAAGGCAAAGAAGAAGGAAAATAAAAGATGTGCTGCTGTGTTCCTGGTGCATCATCCGCTGAGCAGTGACTGTGTTTTATGGGTCTCCTTGAGGAGTGATGAAATGTTTACCAGTGGGCGAGGAGCAAACAGGGCAGAGGCGGCGGAGGGAGGGGAGGATGTGTGGGAGGACTGGCTCACTCCATCCACAGGAGGGATGAGGAGGGATGAGGAGGGAGGAG